>NC_072732.1:94822723-94985086 GCF_026930045.1 Uloborus diversus | reverse complement strand
GTTTGAAAAGTTTAGGTAGAGGATTTTTGCTTTTGACTCTGACGGTCGAATTTACATTTTGTCTCTTTGTCCCTTCTTACTATCATTGTCTGCGTAAAACAATTGTGACATAACAAGCAAAAAAGGCACTTTATATATAAGGACGCTCTTTCTGTTGTTCAACGGGAGAGAAAATTCTTACTCTGCTGCTCAAACAATCATATTTTATTTATTTTAAGACTCATATGCAGTTAAGTAAATAAAGCTCAAACATTTCATCAAAATATCGCAGAATAAAAGTGGAACAAAAAGAACAGATGCGTTTTAATAAATCAAGCAGAAAGGAGAAACTCGTGAACTTTAAATTCAGTTTTGATCTTTATGTTGTTTTTCGATGCGTTGAATAAATTTTAAAAATTCGTTTATTATGTATGTTTTGGCTGAATGGACTGAATCTTTCTTATAACAGTAGTTCTCAGTACCCCTTAGGCTACACGGTTAACGACCAAGTAAATAAATAAATAAATATATAATATATATATATATATATATATATATATATATATATATATATATATATATATATATATATATATCGATATATAATAAGGATGAGTCAGTTAATTTCCTACATGTTGTGTTAGTAAAAAAGTGTTCAGAAGTATAATTGTCTCACAAATTACTAGATACAAAAAAATCTGCAATAATAAAACAAATCTGAAAAAAGCGATTCAAAATATAACTACAACCTTAACTAAGAACCAATACCAATATCCGGGGAGCATCCTACGGAAAATTTTATTTGCAAGCTTATGGAAGAGAAGCGGTAGGTCATTTTGTTTGTTCCATGGATTTGTTTGTTACATGTTATTTCTCTTGCTATTGAGTTCAATGGGGTTGTTTCCTTCAGTCAAAAGTAGTACTTTTAGTCACTGAAATTAATAGACTAAGCTAAAAAAAAATAACATGGACCCAGAAAATTCTTTCATTTTCCCAACAGTTATTTTTTGATTATTTTTTTAAAATGTCCGATTTTTCAAACAAGGCGTGGTCTAGATGACGTCACAAATGATGCTTTTTGGCGCATCTTTGTACCGTTTCCACGTTATGATAATCAAGAAGCGAATTAAAATTGCGCTCTACGCTTGCTATCAACCATATCGTTGCCAATACAGGTGAGTAAAGATGCGAATTAAATATTTTGCTCTGTGATGGCAACTCAGAATGGCATTTCATCATTTGTGATGTCATCGGTAAAAAATGTAAACAATGAAAAATCACCGATTTAAATAAGTTTTTAAAAATACAAAACTTAAACAAATTATTTAAAAAATGGTTAGATCCTATGTTTTTAAGCATGTTCTTTCAGAAAAAAAATACTTTTAAAATATTGGAAACAACCCCATTGTGATTTTTTTCTCTTGTAGTTTAAATGAGTTATGAAAGTGTCTAATTAATTTCTGTAATGCTTGTATTTTTGGTTTGTAAATGTTCAAAATAATTACTTTCTGTCATACTTGTATTTTGGACTTTCGGTAACCCTTTTGCTTGATTTGTAAGAAGTGCAAGGGCATATGGAGTATGTACCGCTAATGAATATCTGCTAAGACATATACAATTATGTCTGATTTTTGTATAGACTTTATTTCGCCTTAAAGAAAACAAAAGGTAATTATAGTATTGAAACGATAGAACAGTAAAAACTAATAATTAAAACAACTTAAACAATAGCAAGCTATTCCAGAAGAAAATTCTGCGAGGGAAAATTAATATATTTTATTAATTTTCCAAAAGAGAAGAATAGAATTATCGGAGAAGAAAGTTTGTATTGTATTTTTCTTGTGAAATACCAAGCACAATAAAGTATCACCCCAAAAGTCCTCATTGCATTTTGTCACGAGAATCCATAAATATTTTCAAATTAATCGAGTAACAAAGCAGAAAGAGGAAACATTTCTAACCCCGCACCTCATATTTCATCGCACATTTGTACAATTACTTCTCGCGTCGGGAACGATTCTTTCTAAATAAATTTCTCTAAATCGAAACCTTAACACATTTTTAAAAAGATCGTCTGCATGGAGGAGATGAAGAATTTACTACTCGCGACGTCTATTTTTATGACTGCGCTCCCCTATCGAAGTAAAAGAAGATTTTTAACGGTCATTAATAATTTCGCCCTCTCCAGAAACAAACGCCAAGACTAATGGTCGTGAGAAAATAATGGAAAAATCGCCTGAAGAGGCGGTGGATCTCGTTTCATCGATGAGGCTCGGGCGAATGATATTCGATACTGGAGCGCTTTTAACTGTGACTTTGCCCTGTCCAGAGGCTTGCCGCTACCGGTTAATACTGATTTACTCTCTTTTTCAATAGTTTTGTGGGCGTTAGTGGAAGCAACCGAAGACACTTCTTTTAATACTTTCCTTGGAGTCCTTGAAGTAACCTGTTTTAAATTATGCTCAAGAATTACCTTCTATAATTAGGTCTGTAATTATTAAAACTTGATTAGCAAGCGAAGTAAAGCTGCGCATAGTCAGCAATATTTTCTCCATTGTAAGGTTTAGACAATTGAAGAAGGAGTTAATTATATTTTTAGTATTATAAGTTCAACCAATTTATTTGGATTAGTTTAGATTTAGAAAGATAAATGTCGATTTAAAAGAAGTATATTGCCGAATTGCGTTCATAACTGGTTTCATAATGTAACTCATTTTCTCAGGATTTCTTTGGGGTTATGAAATTTATTTAGGCTTTCTTATGATTTAGGCGTTGCATTGTACAACCAAAATTACATTTTACTTTCCTATATTGAATTTTAGTGTTTGAACAAAATTTTTTGATAGAATTCGACGCTTTGTTGCAGTTACAGTATTTTACAAAATATTTTGTTCGAAGCTCATTGAAACTTCTTACCAACTTTGTTTAGCTCGCTCATGTTCATAGGTTGTAGCTAGTGGGGGGGGGGGGCAGCTAGGTATTTGATATTGATTTGCTAGTAGAAATAATACTGTATTTTTTGAAGCGCAGATAAATAACTTCCCTTGCTATAATAGTTTAGGAAACAGCGACAGAATTTCCCACTATTATACATGCTAAATCATTTTTTTTTTTTTTTTTTTTTGTAATAATAGTAGCTGTTTACGAGACATATCCACGCTACCTTTTTCTACATCTTCAACTCTCCATTTACATTATATGTAGCACCAACCATACTATTACATCGAATTCCTGATATAATTCTTCACCTAAATTCAGCTTTTGTCTACAGAAATCTTTTTCGAAAAATATAGCTCTATAGAATTTTATATAAAGCATTAAAAAAGAGGAAAAAAGGGGTGCCATCCAAACAACCATAAATAAATAAAAAAAATCGAACCTAACTTTCGTTTGCTCAAAGTTTCGATTTTTGGAAAAGCAAACGATTTCAATGAACTTCAAGCAAATCTTTTAGTGTTGTTGTTTTAATGGAATTTATTAAAAATAAAATAATAAAGCCTTCTTGAAAAACAACTTATTCTAAACGAAACAACGATTTCAAGTGGATAAAATTCAAACGGTAAACTTACTAAAAGAAGAGAGAGAGAGAAAAAAAAGAGTAACGAGGAGCAGAACTGCTGCCAGTAAATAAGAGAAAATGTTAGGATTTGAGCTTTTTCCTCCGCCAATCTATATAACGATTATTCGCATTGTATGGTTGAAGGAGATATGCAATCTTAAAACCGTGCCAGGGAAATGTGTGGCTTCCAAGCTAGCAGACTGTTTACATTTTGACAGACGTAACTGGGCCTTTTTCGCTTATAAACTATCGGAAATTTTGACTGGCAGTTCTGACATTCGCAAAATGGATTTATGCAACCCTTCTTGGTTTAACACGCTATTTCTTCGCGGGAAAATTATAAAGTTCAGGTCATTGCTAAAAACTGTAATTAAACTATTGGAAAAGTTCTTTTATGTACATAAACGTGAAATGCCTTTTATCGTTATGTTGGTGATAATGCCTCTTGCACTAAAAGAGCCTCGTTCGAGCTTTCATGTTTGCTTCTATTTCTCTAGTTCGATCACTTTTTGACGTACGGCTTTAGTTTTATTTTTATGAATAATGTGGTTTTACCTTCGCGTTCATATGGCAGAAGAGTCAAAGGGAGAAAAGGGTTATAAATAGGGGGCAGCGAGGGAGAGGATTGGAAGACACCTTTTCCTCAGAATCTTAGATTTTAAACCATATTGACGATCCTAGTGGAGGAATATATGAGTCATTCTCTAGAAATATGGAATATTCCGTCCCATGTTAGCTGCAACCTCATAAATAGTTTTAAATTATTTTTTTAATACTATTTATTTGTCACCTTCTACCGAACAAAATAACATGGATTTAACAGTGATAGACAGTTCCTGTTTTTGTTGAGACTAAAAAGATATACTAAAAAGTCATTGCTATCCACTGTCCTTCGACTCAATCTTTGTCTTTTGTGATCTAACTGTACTGCAAATAAAACTAAAAAATGCCTTGAAAAAATTTCTTCATAATTGCCTCACATAATCAAATTCAAAACAAAGTTTCTTTTTTGTTTGATTGCAATTTTGAAATTTTAGTGAAACAGTTTTAATTTGTCCCTGACATTTTGCATCATTACCATCCAACAGTTTTTACACTCTTTCATAACGACTTGGTAATCCAAACAGTATTCAGTTTTAGTAGCAGCCACCTTAAATTTGTTTGAAAAGCAAAAATTTACTGTGTGAAAATCTTCATGCGTCTTATTTAGATGTGTAGCTATCAAATTAAGAAGAAAAAATTTTATTGCTGTCATTACCATCCATACCTATTGATAGTTATTATTATGTATTTTTGTTTTTTATTTGCTTACATTAGATGAACCTTTGATCAAAATGTGCAAAATTTTTAGAATGGTAGCTACAGTTTAGCTCATGCCAGGTAAAATAAAGTGAAATATGATTACCATCCAGCACTATAAAGATTTGAATGGTAATGACAGACTGAGGATAGAGAGAGTAAAATTATTTGCTTTGCTTTTTTAATTATGAATATTTTTACCTTCAAATTCAGTACACTGAATTGTTTTTAATATTTTAGATGCATAATTTCCTTTTTTTTTAATCATATTATATAATAAGTACTTGTTGGGCAGTGGGTTGCTATTATTTTTAATGGTCAATGGTTCCCAGTAAACTATCATTTTGTAAAGTACATTTTATTTTAAATTGATTGGTTTTAAATGTAACTTGTCACAGAATGATAACTAATTCAGACCTTAATGTGCAGGTGTTGTTGATTCAAACCAAAGTATTAGTCTGAGAATCCACTTTATGTCCAGATCAAAAACAAAAAGTAATTTTGTTGGTCCACAGAAGAGGACAAACACCAGATAGCCACAGAACACATTTTTTGCGTTATTAAAGATCCTCCTATACTCATTTCTCACAGATATTTTTGTGTAGCAAAATAGGAATATAATTCGGTAGAGAAACTCGCAGCATCTGTATTTAATGCGAAATAAATACATAAATAATGACGTCATAGTATTCTGTCAAAAAAACATAGCATTTTGACATTTTTACTGTATGTTTGCTTTAAGTTGTTTTAAACACTTAAGTTGTTGTTTTGTTATACGTCCTTTCCAACCTGCCATGATCATTACCATCCTTCCAGAGTCATTACCGTCCTTGCTACAGAATTGCTTGTTCTCAAACTATTGATGTTCAATTTTTTTAATAAATGTATCTTAAATAGTTAGATAGTTAGTTCTATTAGTATTTTCGAAAACATATTTACTTTAGGTTATAAGACTTAATTTGAACGAGTGAAAATGAATGATGTAATGCATTCAGTATATTTTTATAAAAAAAGAATCTCAAAATTATTTTTAATTTATTAAAAGACTTTAAATGATATATATATATATATATATATATATATATATATATATATATATATATATATATATATATATATATATATATATATATATATATATATATATATATAATGTTCTTGATTTTCTGTTAAGCTATTGCTGGTACTTAATTGTAAGCCTTTAAACCACTAAAAAAATATTTTTATAGAATTTCTCATGATTTTTTAACATGGATGGTAATGACACTTTTTGTCCTTTTACAAACGAGAGTATCATTATCTGCAAAATAAATGTACATGTTTAATGAACTATTGTAGTTATACCAAGACACATATTTTGTCTTTCAAAAAAATGCTAAACTGCATCCTTCCTAAGAGCGTAAAAACATTTGTCTGGTGCATAAAAATTTGTGACTTCGCGCCCTTATAGCACTGGTGAATAATTATAAAGGAGTTATAGAATTACGTTGTTAGAGCAAAATACGGAATAAGAAACTGCATTAAAGCGATAATATCCTGAAATTTAACATATTTGTTCGCACGTAAGTCTGGCCCTGACTGAGAGACAGATTTTAGAGACTGGAATGTTTCTTTTTTTTTATCTCATGTTCTTTCTTTCAATTTATTAATTGCTGATTTCGGTACAATAAATTTATCTTTTAATTCTTTTGAAACGAAAAATATAGATAAAATTCAATCAAACACTCGACTTGTTGTCATTAGTTGTTACAGAAATATATTTTTTTGGCTATTTTCTGCTTTAAAGACACTTTACACTAATGAAGCAATTTGTGCTTTAAGCATAACCACTAACGTGAACGAAGGAAAACATAACAATGAAATATATTCGTTTTGATCCTGTTGCTACTGAATAAAACACAGTTTTAATACTATTAAAAGGCAAAATAAATATTTCAGATACATTCTAACATGCTGAAAAATCGCCAAATATTTCATAGAAAAATATTTGAACATTACTCAAACAAAGGAATACATTTTTCTGCAACCAATAAAACGTGACTAAAGCTACAAAACAAGTATTTCGTTCCCATTTATAAATATTCTTATACTCGTTTAGCGCTTAAAATAAGAAGGAAAAAAATGTTTGTTTTCGGAACATGTAATGACGTGAAGCTGGCGTAGAAAAAGTTTTTATTCCAACTTATTATTCCCTAGGGTTTATTTCGATACAAAGGTGCTAACTTTTTCTTTCTTCCTTTTTTTTAAATAAATAAAAAACAATGTTGGGCTGTCATTTTATTTTGTTTAATGTTATTTAATATTTTGTGCATTAGTTCCAGTATCTAAGGGGGAAAAAAAGATGTAAGCTTAAGGCTTTTTGAGCAGATCGTTTGAGAAAAGTTTTCTTTCAAACATTTATTTGAAAAATAGCAGATTTAAGTATTAAGAAGCTAGTCGTTTTTTGATGAACAACTCATGTTCTTATTGGCTTAAGTATCATTGATTAATAGAGTGTTTCCATAAGAAGCGCTCATTAATAGACTTGGAATCATTGCTGTATTACCGCTTTTCAAGCTGCGCGAAGAAAAGGTTATGTAACCGCAGGCATCTTTTCCCTACTCTTATTCTATTAGTTATTTATCAGATTTTTTCATCGAATTTAATTGGACGATGTTTGGTAAAGATATTTTAAGATACTTTCCGTAAAGCATTTTTTTTTAAATATTCATTATTTATTTGAAGAACGTTGAACTGTTGAACACTTTACAAAACCTTCTTTTTTTAATGCTATTGAGTAAATATTTTTAAACTTTATGTTTTCATATTCTTATGTTGGAAGAAATTCGAAATGGCAGGATGCAAATGTTGTAGCCTTTCGAATTACATACATAATTACAGAAGTATTAGGAGCCCTATTTATACAATGCACCACAAACATGTTGTCCAACGTTAAGTAATGAATTCAGAAGACGCTAATCACACGAAAAATATTTCTCACTTATATTACAGGGTGCGGTATATACCTGTGTTACGACAGTCAGCTGTGTAACTACATGGACGGTGTTCTACAGATGTTTATGACTCTTAACGCTTCAAGTTAACTGTGCCACAAGCATTCACATTCACCCACAACTAACATAATGTTGAAAACGAAAAGGGGGGGGGGTGTCCACTTTAGGTCCTCTCTGTAGAAATGCACAAGAAGAGAGGAAACAAAAAAAATGTGTTCGTGCACGGTAAAGTAATTTAAAAATATTGAATAATTCGTTATTAATTATTGAATTGATAATTAGCTTGAAAATTAATTTGAATAGTCGGATTTACTAGGTCTAAGTATATTTTTTGAAATCTTGTTCGTCACAAAAGGAGAGAGAGAGATATATATATAAGAAAATCTTGCTAACGACTGCGGACAGCTCAGCTGCCATTTTTACTCCATTAACCTTCCCCTCTAATGTATGAAATAAAATAATATTTCTGAGAATTTTAGGGTATTCTTCAAAACGGAAAAATATCAATTATGCAATCACCTCTTTCAAAATTACCTTTAAAAAGTTTTAAGGCTCCTTTCTCCGGAGCTTAGTGACATTCGAAACATAATTAATAATCGCCGTTAATCCCTCAAAACATTCATCAAAATAGACGATTCGTTACCTTATTAACTGCTCATTACCATATTAATCTAGCTAAAGTCTTTTGATAATTAATCAGTTATACAATTAATCGGGGTTACTTCAGTGCATTTTATCATAATGAAATGAGAGATATGGAAACTTTTGTGTAAACCATTAACCCGTTTATATTCGCACAGATCGCCAAAATATTATCCTGCAACAAATTTTGAAGTTTTTTTTCGGGGTTGGAGGAGGGGTGTTTATCTGTTTTTACATTATATTAGGAAACTGCTTTAAGAATATGACTTCGTATTACTCGTTGAACGAAATATCAGAAATACTTAGCTCTAATTAAAGATGAATGATTTACCATCCTTGCTTTATTATTGTATTAAATGACGTGTACATTTTCTGCGGATTCTGTTGCTTCGAGTAGAAAAAGTAGTGAATTCTTTCAACATTGAGTAAGTAACTCCTGTGATATAACTTTTTAATAAAAGTATGTGAACAAAAATAATCTAAAACTAATAAGAATCAAGCTTTTCTGTCGAATTTCGGTAGACGAATGGGGTCGTTTCCAAAATTTTAAAAGTATTTTTTTCTGAAAGAACATGTTTAAAAACATACGATCTGATCATTTTTTGATAAATTTGTTTACGTTTAATATTAAAAAAAAAATACTTAAATCGGAGCTCTTTCATTGTCTACGGCTTCTGCCGATGACATCACAAAGGATGAAATGCCATTCAGTGTTGCCATTCACAGTGCAAAATATTTAATTCGCAACTTTACTCACGTGTATTGGCAACAATATGGTTGATAGCAAGCGTAGAGCGCAATTTTAATTCGCTTCTCGATTATCATAACGTGTAAACGTAGTAGAAAGATGCGGCTAAGATGCATCATTTGTGACGTCATCAAGATCACGCCTTGTTTGAAAAATCGGACATTTTAAAAAATCAATTAAAAAAAACTGTTATTAAAAGGAAAGTATGTTCTGGGTCCATGTTTTTTTTTTTTTTTTTTTTGCTCATTCTGTTCATTTCAATGACTAAAAGTAGTACTTTTAACTAAAGGGAAACCACTCCATTGTGCTCATTTCTAAGCACAATATTATCTAATGCAATTTTTATGTTGACATAGTTTTCAATCAAACTCAACAGTAGAATTTATTTGCTCCTATATTTTTGCTGTGTAATTATGGAAACTAATCACTTAAAGCATGGTAGTGATCAGTAAATTCCTAAAATATTAGTTTCAGCTTATTATCAGGGTTGTTTTATTGACATCAAAAACGGGTTTTTGGCGTGGCATGTCGAAAACTGTAAAAAAAAACCTGTCGAAACTGTTAAATACTTACATTATTGCCAAATTCAGTCATTATTGACATTTTTATAAACACATAATGCTGAAAAATTATTTTAACTGTAATTTAAACGTTATGTCAATCAAGTTAAAAATTAAATTAATGAATTTAAGTAAAATAAGATAAATTTTTCTTTCAACAAATTTGCCGTGCTGTAAGAAGTTTCGTATATTAAAACTGTTAAATCTAGTTTTCAATGCAGTTCGGTTTTCATCATTTAATTTTTAAATATAATTAGGATGTGAAAGATTACGTTATAAACTTCATTTCAAGAAATATTTCAAACAAACATTTTAGCGAAATTCGTTGTGACGATATTCTTCTCTAATCTCTCCTATAATAAGATAATTCAGAGAACTAATCAATTCGTTTTACGATCTTCTTCTGTAGTCTCTCCTATAATAAGAGAATTTCGAGAATTAATCAATTTGTTACATAAACTGCAATTTGAGTTCCAAGCATACGTCCTAAGTACGATATTCTTCAAAGTTTGTTCATCATCTGTAAGATCAAAACAGAATCGTAAATATGTTTTATCATGGCAAGTTTCGTTCATTTATGTTTAAAAAAATTAAGGGGATACGGAACCTTTGGAATCAAGTTTTTTTAAAATATATTATGCTGTGAGTTAAACTTAATTATATTAATTTTGATAATTTTAATATATTTAGTTAATTTTAAATAATTATTCAATTAAAAAAAATATTTTACATAAAAATACAGCGAAATATAAAGAAAATTATTAAACACAAAAATTGTCCCTCGCGCCTGAATTTTCAAGTAAATAACTCCTTAATTTACCTGTAGACATGTAATGATAATATAAAGACACTTGTAAGCATCAGCTGGTGTTTCCCTGTAGAAGACTTGACTGCTTTTTTTTTTTTTTTTTTTTTCAAAATATTCACATTTCGATGTATTTATACCAGCGCAAATTTTTTTCAAGATTTATTTTTTAAAAACAATGCTTAGTTATATTTATACCTACGAAGTAAAAGAAAATTATTAGGAAGATTAAACAAAATTTCATTCCTGAAACTGAAACTAGTTAAACATCTAATAATTCGATCAAAACGTGCCACTCCCACTTTCCGGAATGTCAATGTAAAATCCTTGAAAATTGCTTTAGAACCAAAGTTTCAACTAAATATCATTCCAAACACATTTTCTGATTTTTTAAACGAAAAATTTTTATTTCTATAATTTGGGCATTAGCTTTTAAAACTCTAATATCGCAATTCCAGCCTAATCTTAAACATTTTCTACTTATTTATGTATGATAAGTACTAAAGCTGAAGGAAAATGTAATTTCTTTTCTGTTTTTAAAACAGCTCAATATGTAGTTTTTACTGAAAGTGAAAATGTATGATTGCGTATTGATATTTTTGTTAGCACAAAAAAATTACTACAATTATTTGAAAATCTCTTGTTTAAAAATAGCTTAAAGCTTTGTGTCGACATTATATTTATAGCAACATTGTAAATTTCTAAAAAATATATATTTATTGAATAATTTGTTGTAACCAGGGCTGCGGAGTCGGAGGAAATATGACCGAGCCTGGCGCCTACTCCGACTCTGGGAATTTCAGAGCCTTCGACTTCGACTCCTTTACCCCGAACACATTTCGCCTCCAACTCTGACTCCGCAAGCACTAGCAGAGTTTCGGACTTTGGGGGAAAATGGCCGACTCCGACTCTTGAAGTTTTAAACCATCGACTCGGATTCCTTTACCCCCAAACTAGTCCGACTCCACAACCCTGGTTATAACTGTATTTCAACCATTCCTTATTGCCGCAAGGCCCAGGAAGCAGAATAGAAAACTTGGCTCAATTCGGGTCAGAAAGGTCATTTGATTGTAGACAAAGCCAGGGAAGGATGAGAAACGGTGTAAGAAAAAAAAATTAAACAAATCCGTTTGCCGGAAAACGGGACCCAATCTACTTCCTGCCATTTGCTCTTTCTTTTTTACGCCCCCTGCCTCACAAAACGCTGCAATCGGAACTAGTCATTAATTTATGCGACGCCGAATGGCAGCGTTTGGGCATGTCGTGTAATTGAATTTTCGTTCGCTTAAGGGGAACCATTTCGGTATTTTTATTATTTGGAAATTTTATTTCGCTTATTTTAATGCTCGGTGAACTGGTGGTGCGCGATGCCGAAAGAAGAAGAATTTTATAACCGGAGCAAACTGCTTTTTTAACGGTCTCGCAGCTGTGGAATGTCTGGCGAAAATCTCTTTTATCTTTACTTGCTTTTTCGAATCGAACTCAGCGTTGTGGAATTTGACTCAGATCCTGCAAGAGCTTTACGTATGTTATATTTTGTAAAGCTCGCAACTTACTAACTTTTTGCATTCAGTCAGTTTTGTTGCTTCAGCTGGACGAAGTCCTATTCGCAACTCCAACAAACTATAGGGGGCACTGCAGCCACTGTCTAATGGCGGATGAAAAGGGTTAAACAAACGCATGCCGTAGCGTAGAAGATGCAATAAGCCTAGTAATTTTTGTTTGTATGCATGATTTTTTTGCTTTATTCTTTTTAAATTATTTTTTAAAGACGCACGCTGTAACGTATAAATTGCTTCTAAACTTAGGAAATGAGAGAAATTTTTCTTCGCATGTATGATTTTTTGTTCTTTATTCATTTGAAAAGGTTTTTCAAAGTCTTTTGGTTATTCTGACCCATGTAGAAAGAGATTAGAAATCAAAAAGTATTACGAAAGTAAAAAATTAATGCAGAACACACAGTAAGTTGTGCTGAAGCAGCCATTTTCACGATGTTGAATTCGGAATTCATAAATTTTTGGTTCGCTTCGAACAGCATTTTCATTTTGTACCGTTTTTTCTATACATTAGTACATATGTCCAGTTTCGTGACATTTCCGGCATTTGTTGACATTTTTGTCACAGTGCACATGCGTGACAGACTGTCAAGAATAACATTTAACACTAGATAATTTATTTCTATGACTATATGACTGGATATCAAAAGAAATCATCATGTATTTAATTCATTCGTCATGAAAATGATGTAACTGATATGCGAAATCTTATCAAGATACATTATTCTTTCACACAATTTTAAAACCAGGACCCTATAAACAGATTTTTGGCTAAACCCTTCCACCGATAATAACTGCTTTTGCAGAGCAATAAAGTAAAGTTGGCGCGATATTTTACGATAAAAATTCCAAGTTTTATTTTTTATTGTTCAAATTCTTAACGTTCTTTCTGGATTTTTCAGTCTGTTCTGCGATAAATATTTTCAAGAAAATTTATTTGCATACTGTCCATTTCAGTTGGATGCTGTAGTAACAAAGGTTATTTAAATCATTTATGTGGAATTAGATTAAGGAAAAGAGTAATTTTTTAGCATAGCCCTAGTGTCCAGTCAATGTTAAGTCCGCTTTTTTTCATCAAATTGAAAAACTGATATTTATTCAAATTCACTCAGAACAAGATAAATAAAATGTGTACTTACAGTTTATATCAGATATTTTTGATGTTACGCTGCTGCGGATGACGATTCCAAATGATGAATTACGTAAATAAAAAATACACATAACAAACTGTTTGTTTTGCCCAAAATGAACACGTGGAACACAATGTTTTAGTTTTTTCGGCAGTTTTGTAAATATCCGCAAGGTAGCGTATTCGAGCTCTGGAGTTGCGAATATAGATGGAAAAATAATTCAATATTTCAGACCACTAGTTTGTATTTAGCAATAATTAATAATATTTCAGAAAATGAAATGTATTTTCGGTAATATTTTTAATCTGTTATGTCACCACTCATCTCATTGTGTTTTAGAACAAACTAGCTGCGTTTCAAGGCTTTACCCGGTCTACTTTGAAAATAAAAATTGTGTAATTTGACGTATGCAACAATCAGGCCTAGATAAAATAAAAATAAAAAAAAAAACATCATGCAAAATTTCCCTTCCAAACAATGGCGACAGGTATTAAAATACTTTTAAGAAAATAAAATGAGAAAGATGAATTTTCTATACGTAACCATGGAAACACAAAACAAAATAAATTTTAAAAGAAAGATGGAAAGAAACAATGAATTCAAAAAGCGTAACCGTGGAAACGCGATAATAAAATGGTTAACAACTTGAATACAGATGAGATTTTTCGAACTTGACTTAAAAAGGCTCGTGACTTTTTTTCCTTTGGAGATAGAAGCTTAATGTTTCGACCAAAGGTCGAGATAGATATGAAGTAAAAAATGTCACTTTTTCCAATGGTGTCAAAAAAAAAAACTGTCGACAATTTCTTCAATTTTCAGTGATATATTTAATGAAGAAAGCAATGCCTAAATTTCAGCTAAGCCTAAAAAAATTTGTGCTAAATACGCAAATAACTCCTGCCGTAGTTAAGGAAGAGCATTGAAACAAATTGCGTAGAGCGCGGAAAATTCTTCCCTTTCACCGATATGTAATATTAATATGTGCAAGTAATTTTTTACCCCCATATTCGGGAATTAATGTTAAAATTGGGCCTAAATTGGAATAAGAAAAGAACTATTGATCGGACTTATTTTTCCAACTGGTCTGCAAACCTTTCCGGTGCTGAAAGAAAAATACTGTTAAAATTTCAGAGAAATCGACCGGATAGTTCTCGAGTTTTGCGTTCAAACAAACAGACGTTTTTTGGAGACTTCATTTTATGCTATGTAGAAGAGACACGAGGGAAAATCTCCTGATTGTCGCAACAGAAATACGTAATTTGAGTTCGGGATTTTCTAATTAGGGGCTGCCATAAATGATGTCACTTTTTTCAACATTTTGCCCCCCCCCCTTTGTCACATTATCACGCTATTTTTAATAAACATATTCTTATTTAAAGAAAGTGCGTGATGGCAAACTTCTTATTGCTCCACCCCCCCCCCCCCACCCCTGTCACAATTTCACGACCCCCCCCCCCCTTCACGCTTGACATCATTTGTGGACAGCTCCTTAGCCAGATCAGAGCCAGATTAGCGGATGTCGAAAAATGGAAATTTTCATGTTACTATGACTTTATTTATAGAATTTTATTCCGCATAAAGTCATCACAATGTACTTCTGCTCGTTGGTTGGTTCTATTTGTTTCAATGGCTCAAGAGCCTAAATAGGTATACTGCGCCAAACGTAGCTCTGTAAAAGAAATTCAAAAAAATTATTTACCAGCATAAAAGAGTGCGAAACTCATCCTTTGTATGCAACAGACGGACGTTTTTTTGCGCTCCTGCAAATTAGCAAAAATATGACTTACGTTACTCTGGCTCCGAGGTACAGATATTTGCGTAAAATCAAAAATCAAACAGTCAGAATCAGCCGTATTCCCAGAAATAGAGAGCAGCGTTTTTAATGCAAATAAAATAGTTGTAAGTGTGTAATAGTGTAAATATGTGTAAGTGTTTTGTGGTAGAAATCAACTTTTTAATAGAAAGTGACGCGTAGCATATTTGTTGTTCGAAATTTGCTGCAAATTTAGTTTTGATAGCTCGGTTCGAAATTTCAGAAACAATTTTTGATTTATTTTTATAAAATTGGAAAATAATAATTGTAAAAATGTGTTATAATTCCTTCCATCACAAGTGCGCTCCAATCGCAGTACAATTTCTTCAGAAGAACTTTTTCTTTGCGGTCTCTTTTATTTTCGTTCTGAATGTTAATTATAGGGGAGCTTTTTAAAAGTCGAAAATTACTGAGAGGAAGCAGTTGTCTCTGAAATCAATGGAGATACAGTGAAACCTGTGTAAGTTGACCACTTGCAATGCAGTACTCTGGTGGTCAACTTAGACAGGTGGTCAACTTATAGAGGGTAGTAATGAAAACTTTTTTTTTTGTCATTTCTTGTCCCATGCATTCATTTTTTAACTAATTGGAATCCTTTAAACTCACTGTCATTGTTTAACATTACTTTAAAATAATAAGAAAAAATGTTGTTTAAATATTTTTAGAGATTATTTACCAGAATGACGCGTAAAGTATCATACAAATTTAAAATTTCTGTGAATCGATCAAAAAAAAAAAAAAAAAAAAAGCCTCATTGCCTATGAAACATTACTTATTTGATATTAACAATTCCTAAAAATTCATAACAAGTCAAAAGTCACTCAAATTCTTCATTTGATTTTTTTTTCTGTACATTTTTAACCATGGTAATCTACTTTACAACAAAATACCTCCTTATTGAATTTTAGCTCATTTTCTGGGACTTAACATGAGCCCAATATTTTTCGATGGAAACATAAATATTTATAGGTTTTTCTAAAATGTCTAGTTACTTATTTGAGGCACAAGTGATGAAACTTTTAGTACAATTTAATGCTTTTGCCTAGTGGTCAACTTACAAAGGGTTTTTTACAATATTACAAAGGGTTTTATATTAGTGGTCAAGATAGACAGGTGGTCGAGATAGAGAGGTGATCAAGTTAGAGGTTTTCCTTCATTTTATAAGACAGGACTAATTCCGTTCCTGACAAAAGCGGTCAACTTA
Source organism: Uloborus diversus (assembly GCF_026930045.1). Classification (NCBI taxonomy): domain Eukaryota; kingdom Metazoa; phylum Arthropoda; class Arachnida; order Araneae; family Uloboridae; genus Uloborus; species Uloborus diversus. Next base: position 94,968,798 of record NC_072732.1, on the reverse strand, counting down.
GACAAGTGGTCAACTTACAAAGGTGGTCAACTTTACAGGTTTTACTGTAATTGCATATCTTTATTAAAATAGGAATTATGAATTCAGCAAAGTTATAACCGCAGTTACATATAGTGCGGTCTGTTCTGGAGTTATCTGAACTGGAATAATTTAATCGTCTCTTAAGTATAAAATGATTTTTTTTTTTTAAATTCAATTTATCGTCAGCTTGTACTTTTAGTATCGCTTTTGCGCAGCAAGGGTACATGGAGTTATGAATAATTATGTTTCAGAATGTGGATCATGGAATAAAGTGATTCGTATATTCTCTTCAAATGGATTGGAGTATAAAAAATTGTGATATATTTTGCTCGTTACTTGCTCTATTGATCGGTCAAAAGATGCGACCTTAAAGGACTATTGGAAATTTTCCACACGAAAACATCAACAAAAGAACTATACAACAAACACAGATTTTTCTAATCAATTACTATTTAATCTTAATCACCACAGTTCTGTTTTTTTTAAGCATTGATTAATCTGTACTTGTGCTTTTCTCTCTCCTATATGCGTATTTAACTGAAACTTTGTTTTTTCTTCGGTTGTTTACCGGTTGAAAGTGAAAGAAATATAACTGCGATGTTTTGCGTATTGCATATAGTAGTAGTTCCCAAACGTTTTCGAGTGAAGGCGCCATTTTGGAATTCAGATTTTCCCGGGTCGCCCTTGCCGAAACAAAAGTACGACTACGTTACAATCAAACAAAACAATAATAAAATCTCTTGTGCTTGCATTGCATAGCCCTTATTTGTACCGCAGGGACAGCACGAAATATTGCAAAAGTTTTGTGATAAGTCTTTAGTTAAAATGAGAAATAATAACGTCGAATAGCACAAATTGCAGATTACTGCAGACACGTGTTTCGGCGTTACATGACGCCTGTTTCAATGCAAAAGAAATGAGCTTATGAAGGAAAAAACTTCAGACAAAAGCGGACTTTTTGTGCACAAAGGTATTTATTTAACTTGTTTTAATTATTTGTGAAATTATTGGGAAATTTTGTGGCACCCTGTGAAGATCTCAGTACTCTCTGGTCAGCCGCGGCGCACAGTTTGGGAATCTCTGGTACATATATGATAAGGCTTTGGTTAATTGGCTTCCGACGAGCTGAAGCTTAAGTGATATTCCACTTGCTAAAATAGGGGTAAGGAAGGCCGGTCAAACTGCCGATCACGGTTATTGGCGTTGCACCAATCTAAGAATTTCCCCCTTTTCAACCCAAACATAAATAGGCTTGTTCAAAGTAAACATCAAGTTATCAGAGCCACGCTAACTTGCATTGCATAGCCTTCATTTGTAATGCAGGCGCGTTAGATATTGCAAAAGTTTCATAATCAATACGTCTCTAATTAATAGTGAAGTTATTGCAAAATTTTGCAGCACCCTTGCAAGGACTTCCCTGCTTCCGAGATTCCTTCTTCCGAGGGAGGAGCAGCGCAAAGTTTGGAAATCACTGGACTTCAGAAAACTGTGATGAAGAATGGATTTTTATTATAAATAAATGATGGTTTTTAATATTCGAAACTGCTCAGATTAGGAAACGTTACGAACAAATCCACGCCAAGAAGAAATCCGAATTCTTATTATCTCCTGGTTTCAACTTGCCCAATTTGTGCTCCGTAGAAAATGTCCCAGCAAGGTTTTCTGTTACCGGCAGCCGTGTAAGAGGATTTTCCAAGCCGTAATTAAAATATTTTCATCTGTGCCCTAGAACCTTGGCTGCTCCGGAGAGAGGAAACGAAAATAATAATAATGACCTGGCTCAAAGAAAACAAGCTTCTGTGCATGGGTATTAAAAAAATAATAATGTCCGTAACGGGAAATAATTAAAACGACGGTAAGTCCTTGCCGCTTTGAGGGTGGTGCAGAAAAAATGCTCCCAGAAATGAGTGACGGTGGCTTATATTGAATATGGGATTAAGTCTCGGGCTTTAGCAACGTGGGGCTCCTTTTTTTCCCATACCCTTTATTAGCCTTTTTCTCCATTGTCTTTGCAATTAATGTTCCCGACTTTTCCTTATTTTTGCTGAGAAGGGGGATAAGACTTGCTTCTTCCTCGGGCGACTGACTTTTTTTTTTATCAACTTCACAAAGATGATTTTGTTGTTCCTGCTTAGCTTTTGTTTTGTTTTGGTCTGCATAATTAAAATGAGTTAATTGCTTATGTCCTTCTCATAGTTGGATTGCCTTTTTCGGGTTTTCTTTAAGCCTCTGGGCTACTTTTTCTCTTTTACTCTTTTTTTTTCTTTGTTGGTGTCTTGCGAAACCTGGATTCAACAAATGTCTGACACTGTAATCGGAGCTTAATTTTCTCATTCCTTTGTGTGTAACAGTATGTTTTTATAAAATGGCGGCTTGTGTAGTGTCTAAGTTATATACATTACCGCATGTAAATTGTAATTAAATTGCTGTGCTAAAAATTAATTTTACACTCGCTGTTGATTTGATGAAGAATCAACAAAACATCTGCTTGAAATTGCCATTGCAAAATATCGTCTGATCTTTGCGAAATTCACAACATACTGAAGAAAGATGTTTTATTTTGGTAGTATCTCTTAACAATAGCGAATCTTATATTATGTGCTTATTTATATTATTAACATTTACTTCTACGGCAGCCAAAAATCGTCTAATTATTATTAAGATCATTTTTTGATGAAAATCTTTTGATAAGTCATGTGCTAAATTGTATATGTAGAATACAGGCGAAAACTATCACAGAAAATACGAGGATGATTCACAGATTTTCATGTGAAAAAGTCACATGAAAATCCAGTGTTTATTGTCTTCTTAAGAGATAAAAAGTAACACAAACTTAAGTGTCTCCGATTTTTCCAGGATACAACGTGTATGTGGACATTGAAAACACCCCACTTGCACTTAAAAATAGCAGGGAAGATGAAATTCTTTGCTAGAATCTTTTACTAACATCCCGCATGACCAATACAAATTGTTTTAAATCTTTTGGAGAGGAAAATGTAAGTTCACTAAACTCTCTTTTTTAACATTTTCATTTCACCTTATCATTTTCAAACAGTGGTGACGTCTCCTCAGCTGTTCGGAAACTCGTGGAACTCTCTTGCCTAGTCGAAATTATTGTTATTGTTGGTATTTTTTATAATTTTTATTACTGTTAACATAATAATTGCCTTTATTGTTATTATTATTTAAATCATTATCAATAGTATTTTTTAAATATTATTATATGTTATTGTTATTACTAATATTATTATTATTACTAATATTGTGATGATTGGTATGTTACTGTTATTATTATTACTGTTTACATTATTATTGTTATTTCATTATTAAGAGTTATTATTGTTTTATCTCATTTTTTAAAATTCTTGTTGATTCTTTTTACTGTTAACATTTTTTTATTGTTATTATTATTAGAATCATAATTAGTATTTTTTTAAATATTACTACCACAGCAGTTTAATTTTCAGAAATACTACTAGTATTGTGATGCTTTTTGTTTCTATTTACACCGCTTCCATTTTAATAACATTTTATTATTTGAAATATGGTTCAAGACCAAGTTCTCCGGAGGCGGGAACTGTAACCCCGCTACCCTTACCTATGATTGACAGTTTTAAATGCCAACGTATATGATCAACACGTCCTTGCGGAAAACTAGTCTCATATTGAAAATTTTACTCAAATTTAAGCCCCTCCATTATATGCTTTTCGATACAGAATCCAAGAGAACTGCCAAAAGAACATTTTCTTTTAAAGGATAAACTAATGAGAGGAGAGAGTACATCTTGTTTTTGGCGGTCCCCTGAGGACAATTCTTGATTCAATTGCTCGCAAGCTGCTGCTAGGATTGTATTTCACGTTTCACTGTGATGCCCTTAAGCCAAGAAGAAAGTGCTGATGCGACAATTTCTCTCTCCATTCCTTTCTTTCTTTCTTTATTTTTTATTATTTTTACTTCTTGTTTATTTTTTAATTAAATAATATCGTTATTAGTATTATGATTACTATTTTATTTTTGTAATAATTGATTAATATACTTTTTTTTTTGTTATTATTTATTAATTTTATATATTTTTAACAGTTATTGCCGGATATTTGTTCTTCTTTTTATTACTGTTAACATTATTATTGTTTTCATTGTTATTATTATCAAAATCATTATTAATAGTATTTATTTTTTAAATATTATTATTGATATGTTATTTTTATTTTTATTAAAATGTTATTATTTTTTCACTGTTAACATTAGTATTGTTTATTGTTATTATTTTTTTATGGTTTTACTGATATGTTATTGTTATTATTACTATTATTTTTATTACTGATATGTTATTGTTATTATTACTAATATTGTGATAATTGGTATGTTACTGTTATCATTATTACTGTTTACAGTAATATTTTTGTTATTTTATTATTAAGATTATTATTATGTTATTATTATTACTATCGTCACCATCATTATTATTAGTAGTATTCTTATTCTTTAAGAAAACAAGGATTCCTTATTGTTTTCTTTACACTCCGAGTGAAATTCCACTTCTTCTTTTCCTGCACAATTTAAACTACTGAAATTAATACTTATGTTAGATTTTTGGAAGCTACATCCTTGTTTGTCATTTAAATGTGTATAAAGCTTACGATATTGTTGAGTCCGGGGAAAAAAGGAAGAAAACAGTTAAAACATCTGTAGAAACATACAATAAAAGTTTCCAATGCACTACTTTACTTTGAGGAAGCTTTTGATGTATAAAAAAGCGTAATTATTTCTGGTCGAGCTTGTCTGCAAGTGAAACTGCTTATTAAAGTTTCTTTCTCGAATCGAAATTCTCGATCTTTTCATATAGATAAACGGATTTTTTCCCCTCCATTACAACTCTTAATTAAGATTCAGAGTCTTTAAGCCTTTCGTGATAACCTTTCATTGGGGACCATTACTCATTTTGTCAAGTTTTGCTATGAATATTAAAAAACCCGTCAATTTCCCCATCCGTCGCTATGATAAATTCCAACCCAAATTGCCAACCCCACTCACCTTTCAGGTTACGTAAATATTACTGCCACTCTACCTGTTCGGGGGTGGATTTATGGTCTTCGGATTCCCGGCATCCTTTGCTAAGAATGCCGCCACATCTGTCATTCTATTTTGCATGCCTTCCCCTATAAAACTTTTCTTAACTAGCCAGTTTCGGGGTGCATCATAAATTGCTATCTTATCGGTTCGCGAATGTGGATGGGATGGGATGGAGCGAGAACAGACGGGTTGAACTTGAGGTGTTTTGAAGTTGAAGGTCAAATGCTGACCTTGACGTTGGGGCTCTCCTCCCTGCTCCTTACCTGCGAGGATGACTTCGAAGGAGGGGAGGGGGAGAGCTTCGTTCCCTGGGAATCGGAAGAGAAGAGGAGGATGTGGTGGCGGGCCACCTGGTGTGACATCTGCGAAGTTACACTTTGCGGTTGGAAATATTTTTCTTCGTGTGGATTTTTTTTTCCTTCAAAGACCTGCAACGAAGGAAAAAAAAAAAAAGCAATTGAAATTGTTACAGGGTTACGTATACAGAGCATAACACATTTATTTCTTATTGATATAGAGGAGTCCCGATTTTAGTTGTCTGTCTTATGCGTTATCCTGCTTCCGCTTTCTGACGTTCTTTTCTGTTGGTCAGTGAAAATTGTTGCTTTGTGAATGCGAAAGTAGTCGAGATTTTGCTTTATCCATTTTCAGAAAATTCGCTTTATAAATTTTTATCAGAAAAGATTAAAATAATTTTTCATCTTCAAGACTCACGCGAACGTTTTTTTTTTTCCTTGGAGTGGGAGGGGGGATTTCGTTTTCTTCAAGATTAATCGTTTTATAGCTATTTAAAACCGTTCTAGTATTGTTTTTAACTATGTTTTCTTTATAAACAATGAACACCATGTTCACCTTAACAATTAAATTTCACTTTCGTAAGAACTAACTCGTGAAGCTGAAATCTATTTTTCGGTAATTTCACGTGGAAGAAGTAATTTCAGTCTTCATTTATTTCCTGTCTGTACTTCATTTTTTTGCTTGTAGTAGTTTCAAACTCTGTCTTCAAATGTAAATATTGCAGCTTGGTTGTACCTTTTTTTTAAACAAAAAAATAAATGATATTTTTTGTTGTCTTTTCAACAGATTTTTTTAAATCAAGATAATTTGCATTAGTTTTTTGTACAGCCATCATGCATAATTTTTTACGCCTTGTTTTATTCATATTAAACTGGGGAGAGAAAAAAAAGACATCTTTTGATATTCTGTTTTTAATTTTAAAACTGTCTTTCTTGCATCCTAAAATGCTAAGAATTGTGTGACCATCTTTAGATTTTTTTTTTTTTGTCATGAAGGGGGGGGGGGACCCTTAAGATGATTAATTTGATTTCTTCTATTTATTTGCGACGGTTCTTGGAACCACCCCACATGACAAAAGTGTGAAAAAATAACATCTCAAAGGCCATGAATCTTAATATTCCATTCGCAATGCCACGACTACGCCCAATCCTTTTGGGAACCCTAAGGGGATGCCTAAATGCCGACCCACGCATTTTGTTTTTTATTCCTTTTCTCTTCTTCAACGCCTAACCTAAGCGCTTAAATCTCTCTTAACATCAAAACTTAGAGAGATGCCACCATCACAAATAATTTAAGCTCCCACGTTTAAAGGGTGGGAATTTTAAGAATGAGGAGGTTTAGTTTTTTGCAAATAATACTTGTGATTTATGGGAAATGTTGATCAAAATATTGAAAGCATTGTCTGGTAATGCAGTAGTTGATTTCTAAATTTAGTATTTCTTTTTGCTTGACTTTTTTACGTTCGTCAAGTTGGCAGTACATAACTTGAAATATATTTTTGATATTCAAATATTTGGTTTAAACATAGCAAATGTTTTCAACAAATAACAATTTAGCAGATACATATCAATGTATTACGTTTCATTTTGCCCCAAGATACTTTCGTGATTAAAAGATTAAATCGTGAACGTTTTCATCATTTGTTTCCTTCTTCTTTTTTGAACTGATTGTACTTCAGATTTTCGGCTGTCTAGCGTTTTGTAATATGCTTTTTGGTTGGTACAGTTGTGTTGTTAAATTTCCGTTCATTACTTTTAAAAATTAATTAATTAATAAGTAAGTAAATGAACGACTCATTTTACAGTACATGTTTTTGCTGACTTTAATTTTTTACTGAACTCTCCTTGAGTTTTTGGCGATAGGCAGGAATTTCGGTTGAATTCTGTTCAGCTTTCGTTTTGGTACTTTTGATTTGATTTTTTTTTTTAATAATTACATTGGAAAGCAGAATTTAGGTAGATATTTTATGTCTATGTAAAACTAAAAATTCAAAACTGAAATACTTTTAATTTTATGTACCTCAGAGGCAGACTGACGTAAGTCCAAAAATTTCGATTTTCCGTTTATTAGTGCATTGTATGTAGAATCCTATTCCGCATCGAGCCATGTGAACATAATTCTTTTTTTTTTTAATCCTTTTCAATTTTTTACCAGGGTTTAAAGAGTGTGCGTTCCATCCTTTGCATGCGCCAGAAAAAAGTTTTCCCTCTCTCCAGTAAAATTACCATAAATGTGACTTACGTCCTTCTGGCTCTGATGTATAGATATGTAATTTCATGACATTTTGAAACCCAGTTTTGACATCAGTTATAATAGCCTTTCTATTTTGTTCTCAAGATTTTATGTTATCCGTTTCATACGTTATCCCGCTTTCAACGTCATTTTCTGCTGGTCCCTAGAAAAGGCTATATTGATAATGTTAAAATATTCCAGATTTTACGTTACTCTTTATCAGGAAATCTACTTAATACTGTTACGGATCCGGTGTGACTTCCAACTTTCTTTAAATGACGACACAGTTCTTGAGAAAACACAGGAGATTTATTTCCACTATATACAGGAAAGATCGTTAACAACTGCTAAATCAATCATCAGCAATTAAGCAAGTATCAATCAACACCGTAAACTTAACGGTTACACACGTATTTACATCTAAATACGCAAAACAGCACAGCGAAATGCCTCGCAATAAGCAGAGCTAATACACTCTCAGTACAACTTCTCAATCGAGGCTGATTTTTTATCATGCGGCACGGCTATTTATAGACATCGAAAAGAGCTCTCAAATATTCCAGAAAATCGTAGACTGTTCTACCTCTATCTTATTTCTTTCCATTCACAAATTTTATCATTCAGAAATGAGGAGACCGTATACTTCAGCCGAATGTACGGGGGCTGTATATTCATTACAAGAAACTATTTACAGGTTACGTTACTACAATAATTTTAGATGAAAGATAATCTAATAAACGCCAAATTTAGGTAGATTACGACAAATTAATCACAAAAATAATTACTATTTACAGAATTTGTAACAATGCGTTTTTCTATTATTCTATAAGCAGATCAAAATAATTTTTCATCTACACGACTCACACAAACTGCTTCTCCCCCCCCCCCGCCATTTGTTTCAAAGCTGATCAAAGCCACCCGGGCACTTTTTTTTTTTTTTTCTTTTTTAGGATTTACTTACAGCTGATGAAGCGATTCTAAGCATAAAAACTCTAATATAAAACTTTTTACTTCTGAATTTCAACTAAGAAGCAAATGTGCAAAAAACTTTAGTGCAGTCGTACTATAAACGAAATTGTATATAAAAAGAAACACATATTACACGTAGCTTATTACTAGTAAAAGAGATTACACATTTTTCCTACTACTTCATTGGACAATAGTCAATTTTTAAACAATATGGTTCAATTTTTAACACGACCCCGATTTTGCCTTTTCTTGCTTGGGACATTATTATTATTATTTATTTATTTATTTTTTTATTTTTTATTTTTTATTTTTTTTTTTTGTCACTTGTTTTAAATTCAGGTTTCCACTGTACTTAAAATTCGTCAATAACGGAACCATTTAACTAGCTCATGGCTGAAAGCCTTTTCCCAGCCCTTACTATCCACAACTAACAAGGCCTTCGGGCACCGCATAAGAAAAAAGCTAATAACCACAGCTTCGAAACTATGCAGGTGAAAATTTAAAACAACTCTCTCTGGGCGATATCAACGTTGGACGGAATTTTCGGCGTCACCGTTCGCAGCCATCGTCGGATCTCCTGAAAGAAAGTTTGGGTTAGACAGCACTCTTTCGGATTTTGTAGATTAGTAGGTAGAGCGACTTCCCTGCCCCCAAAAATCAGCTTCTTCAGTCTCCCCTCCCCCTCCTCTGAAGCTAACCGGTGTTTAACATTCCAGCTCTTTCGATGGAGACGAAAGAAGCTTTTGCTGGGTGCCGACGAGATTTTTTCCCCGCACTCCTTTCCCCGATTTTCTGAGTTTGGGTAAATACATTAAAGGGTTCGGTTTTACCCGTAGTCGTGTTTTAAAAGTAAGCAAATACTGTAGAACTCCAATTTTCCAAACATCTATTATCCGAATCGCTTTCCGAATTTCAGGAAAACGAATTCAGACGGAAATGTACGTGTACTATGATTTAATTATCCTGTATACGCGCTATTCCCTCCTTGAAACTAGTCAAACAGTTTACTTTAACCGAGATATTCAGCAAGCAATGGCTTTCCTTAAAGTACGGTCATACTGTAGAAATGTGCAGCACTTGAAAGTACGTTTAACAAGTAAAATTGTTTGTTTTTTCATTTGGTTATTTGAAAATTCTCGTTCTTAAAAAACTGTTTCTCTCATTTTCAGCACGCATTGAATAGCTAATTTAAATAGACCCTTTCTCGGGAAAAAAAAAAAAAAAACAATTATGCGAATTTTGATCATCCGAATGGGATGCGGTTTCACTTGATTCGGATATTTGGAGTTCTATTGTACTCTTTATGATTTATGCATTTTCTTTTATTATTAGTTTGATCCTTATCGTATCAAGTTTTTTTCTCGTTAGAACAATATTAGATAAAGGCATATAAGTGTTGTTTACATCGAAAGCTGAAACTGGCGCCTCTGAAATAAAAAAATAAAAAAAACTCAACTCTCAGGGCTGCCGCGAGGGGTGTTTGGAGGGTCAACCCCAAGAACTATTGATTTTAACACATATTGCCAATTCTAACATGACATGCATATAAATACAGTTGGGACCGAACCCTCACCACTCAGAAGGTAACGTCTGGTTTCGCTAGTGCCTTCCACGAAGTTGAAAATCGTCTAAATCAATGGTTCCCAACCTGGGGATGACTTTAAAAGAACCTGTGTGTCATAACATATTGTTGGACGAACTCTTTCTCTTACTTTCGTAAAGCATCGACAAAACAGTTAACAGGATGCTTTTAGAAATATGTACAAGCAACTCTCGATAACTCGAAGTCCCAAGAGACCGGTAAAAACTTTTGAGTTATGAGAAGTTCCCACAACTGTCTCAAGAGTTTGCGACCTAATGGAAACTTCGAGATAAAGGAATATTCGAATTATAAGGCTTCGAGATATAGAGATCCGACTGTAGTTTCTTAATAAACCATTCATGTTACCTGAATTTTATATACATCAAGATACATGTTGTGTCATACTTAAAGAATCCAGGAGCAAAACTGTTGAGGCTAATTTCTTTACACAAACTTTTAAAACATAACATTTATATACAAGATAAAAGTGCATAGGAAATTTCTTAGCTGGAGCACCATCGTATTAGGCTTGTGCTCCCCGTACAAAACATGGTCAAAGCTCTTTCTCACCTTATTTTACCAGATTGTTGCCACTCATTCGTAATAATAAGTTGCTTTGGTGTTAGAGTATCTTTCAGCTGGAGGAGGTTCGTAAGTAACAATACAAACAGTAAAGTAATGTACCAGTTATTCTATTTGCTTAAACAAAAGAGTTTTTTTTCTCAGGTTCCTCTTCTAAGTCGGATAATACGGGTAATAAAATAAAAATAAGCAATCATAGTTCAAGATGAGCAAACTCTCGAAATATCTAAATCGAAATCAAAAGTTATGTGTCATTTCTCGTAAACTCGTTTTTTATTAAATCCTTCTTATATTACCATATATCAACTAACATGAAAGCCTAGTTTTCACCGAGCGTTCCTTCACATTCATTTCTGCTACCGCATCGACAAATCCCAAAATGCATTGATTAGTTAAATTCGCTCCCACGTAACGACATTTGATGTTAGTCCTCAACGCAACGCTCCTTTCTAGAAGCGAAATATGGAATTTATGGAAATAGTTACGACCTGATCAAACTTGATATATTATTAATGTTTTTTCGCCCCCCCCCTCCCTCCCCTGATGCGATGCGCACCTTTTTCGTCCCCGTGCGCCGAATATTAGCAATAAATTCCGGGGTGTGCTGCCACAGAATGTTTGAGGATCTTTCACTTGTCTGAGTTTGTCGAATTCGACTGTCGAGAATGACGTATGGCTTCTCTAACCGTCATCAGCGGGAATATGCAAATCAGGCGTGTGTGATGGATTGGCTCAGAAGCTACGCACAACTGAGCGCATTTGGCATTTCTCGAGCAGTTCTCCTCACAAGCCCTACGTTAAGTATGATTAATAGCAGCAAGTTTTTTTTTTTTTTTTTTTTCAATGTTTAATTTTAAATTTCATAGTTCCTTACATAATTGATTTTTGCATATGCTTGTGTGTAGTAGTTTATTTACTAGGCTGGATTTTGTCGAAACTGGTTTTGACGTTTAGCGTGAAATCGAGTTAAAACGTTTTCGTTTTCTTTTTTCAAGTGCAAAGCGATTTTCGACTTCATGCAAATCTAGTGATTGTGCAGTTCTAGCGCATTAACAGTAAAAGATCAGGTACAGTAGATCCAGATTGATCTAAATCCTGGCTCGTCAGAGTACAAAAATTACTCAAGCCAGTGTTACTTACGCAAGATAATACTGCCGTGGGTAGGTAAAGGGCAGTAACTGCAAATTTTTATTTATTTATTTATTTGGTATTTTTGGCATCTATTGTACGTTAGATTTATTGTACAAGCTTGCTAAATAGGCTTCCGCTGAAAAAAAGGCGTGAAAAATGCGTCTAATTCAAACATCTCCCTATTAAGATAAAGATTTTTGTTTTTAATGGGAATTTTTATATTATGTTAGATGGTCTGGCTATGGGTAATCCACTTAGCCCCATTCTTAGTGATATTTACATGCATTATTTTGAGGTTAAGCTGTTCCAAAAACTGCAGTTCCAATTTTATGTTCGGTATGTTGATGATTGTTTTGTTCTAATGAACCAGAATCAGTTTGAGAGTGATGAGGTTTTATCTATTTTAAACTCCATTGATCCTCATATTCAGTTTTCTTGTGAGAAAGAACGGAATAATTGCATTTCATTTCTTGATGTACTTGTTTCTCGTACTGAAATTGGTTTTGAAACTACTGTTTATCGCAAACCTTTTGCTGTCTCTTTACCTCCTCATAGACTATCGTCTCATCCTCCAAATCAAAAATATTCTGCTTTCAATTCTTTTGTTTATCGCGCAATTAATATTTGTTCTTCGTCGGAACTTCTTAAAGTGGAACTTAATTATCTTAAAGCTGTGGCAATTGATAGAGACTATACGCCAACTTTGATTGATTCCATTTATAAAAAACTTTCAAATAAATCCCAAACTAATGGTCTTAACCGAACCTTCATCAGAAAGAATTTGGTTGTTTTGCCATTCTTTCCATCTGTAAGCTATCAGGTTGCTAAGATTCTAAAACGTTTCCAATTCCAGGTGGTGTTCTCTCCTATTAATAAACTTTCATTCTCTTCTCTTAAAGATCCTATTCACCCTCTTAATTGTTGTGGAATTTATAGAATTAATTGTAGTTGTAAACTTGCCTATATTGGACAGACTCGGCGTGCTTTAAAAATTCGCTTGAAAGAGCATCAAAATTATGTGAAAAAACAACAATTAAATAAGTCTAGTATTGCTCAACATTGTTGGGATTCGAATCACTCTTTTGATTTTAACTCTTATCAGATTATCCAAAAATGCCCCAATTCATCAGATCTTGACTTTTGGGAATCCTTTCATATTTTGAGGAACAGTTCTAACTTAGTTAACGATCTTAGTTCAGTTCCATATTTTTCTAACATTTGGCTCCCATATCTTTAATACTCCCCTTTTTTCCCACTCATTTTTATCTATCTTCCTTTGTTTATTTTTACCTTTTTGTCTTGATTGACACCCCCCCCCCCCCCCAATTTTCTTCTATTTATCTTTATTTTTCCTTTTTTCGAATATTTTTGTTTCTGTTTATTTTATTTCTTGGTTTTCCATTCTGCTTTTCCTTTCTTGCGGTTCACGGTTATTGACAATTTCTTTTCTTTTTGTTTAAGCTTCGGCTTAATCCTTGTCCAATTGAATTCTTTCTTTCTGGGTTCGTACCTAAGAGAAAGCTCCTGGCCTTTGCTTGCATTCCTATTGGTTCCTGATCGGTTTATAACTTTGTCATTGGTGTTTGGCTAATCCGCTGTTTTTATCTTTTAAGCTGCATGCTTATCTGCTCTTGGCTTTTGTCGGATGTCTTTTCATCCATAAGCTCATTATTTTTTGCATTGAAAAAGGCGTTCCCTGTAACGCCGAAACACGTGTCTGCTGTAATTTACAAATTTGTGCTTCTACTTACGTTGTTTGTTCTGACTTTACATCTCCCTATTGTTCGTACTAAATCAGCAACATGTTTTTTTTTTTTTTTCAAATATCTCGAAAACTTATTTCTGCAGATACTACCATTTACCTGCCCCCGGCAGAATAGTACTTGAATGTGTTGCTAAGTTTCATTCCCGGGAAAGATAGACTTGATGTAAACAAAAAATTGTGCCATTTAGCGACCTCAATCACATGCTTGGCTTGGACAAGAACAAATTGATCCCACCTTAATCACATGCTAGGCTTGGACAAGAACAAATTGGCATTTGACTATCATTTTTTTAATGAATAGAAAAGAGGCCGAAACTCGATTGAGACTACTTAAGCTTAGAGTCCCTGTATACTTAAGCTCATCTTAAGGAAAGAAAATATTTTCCTTCTACCTTGCAAATTTCAATTAATTTTATCTGCGTAGTGGATTTCCACATACTCATTCGCGTATTTAATGGTGAAAAAGAAATGTGTAAGGCTTATTACCATTCTGCCTAGCTAACATGAACTTATTAGAAATACTATCAAGGTTATTTGCGTTCTGCAATGTTTTTAAGACACTTTTCATAAAAAATAGTTATGATTCATCTATTTGGTTTGCAAATATTAATTATTGTCTTCTTTTTTAGGTGAGTTTTTGATCGTTTAAACACAATAATGCTACAAGTTCCTATGGATGAGTATTTACTAATTTTTATGTTACGAATTAGATAGGTGCTGTATATATTTATATTCAAAAGTCAGATATGAATTTGCATAATCATCAAACTTAGTGTATAAACATATAACGGATGATTTTTTTAAAACTTGTGTATCATTACATCGAAAAATATGTACTTACATACTAATGTGCAAAAAAAATAATAAATGAAAAATCTCAGAGAAGTTCCAGTTGTTCTTGATAAGATGAACTCCGGTGGATGCAGCACTTAACAATTCCATTTGTTGAAATAGGCATGAGGAGAGTCGGTTTTCTTTGCTAATAACGCCTATTGGCGTTCTGCGAATGTAAACATTTCTCCTCTTTTAAACAAAATATAAATGAACTCGTCTAAGGTCAATCTGAATGATAAAATGCTACAATGCACACATATCATTCATGCGTCAGAAGGAACCCTATGCATCATTTTTAAACAAATAAAAATATATAAATATCATTGTTACAATGTTGTCTACGAATTTGCCGAACCATCAGCAAAATTTACCGAATAAGGAAATTTTTCGGTGGTAAGGTAATGGTGACCTCTCGTGATCTCCCATCGGGGCGCCACTGTGTACATAGTGGAAAAAAGCTTTTAGACTGATGCTTGAATCAGTCTCAAAAACTTGGATTTTTTGCAAAGTCTGAAAAATTTCAGAGGTCCATAATCCACAATTGCTTGCTAAAGTTCAGTTTTAACATGAATTTGTTAAGTTTATTAATAATTAAATTCATCACTACCCCCCCCCCCTCGCCCCCCCCCCCCACATTATTGACAAAACGGAACAAGTATTACAAAAGCTTTTTTTTTTTTTTTAGAAAAAGGTTTAACTTGATATAGAGCAGAGCTCAGACATTAATTCACACAAAAATATCAGTATAAAAGTTTGCCACCTAACTATCCAGCCAAGCAAAACCGAAACTTCTTTATTAGCCTCTTCTGAAGAGCGCAAGCTCCTCTCCCTCCGCCATCTTTGCTCCAGGGATTCTTGTAATCAAGTACCACGCGTTGATTAACTCTGGCTTCGTTGGCGCGTGTGTTATAATTAAAACTTGAGGCACCGCTCTCCAGAATTATCTGCTGCTATCTCCTCACCTGGAGGTGCGAAAAAGAATTCCGAAGAAGGCAAGAATTTGTGTCGGGAAGGGGTGAAGGCGTGCAGAAAAAAAAGGGCGGGAAGAAAACGGAGGCATGTTTTTAAACGAAGCATAAACATTTTCTAATGAAGAATAATAATGATAGTGGATACGCAAGATTTCCTTGAACGGGCTTTGTTTTCGGAACAAAATTGGATTTTCGTGAGTAGTTTAGAGCCGTTTTGTTTAGTCTCTGCTTTTAAAAGTATTTCATTGGCGTTATGTATGGCTAGAGGCAATTATTCCTTACCATTGTTACACTCTGCGATCATTATCTCACTGTGTAAGAAATTAAATAAGTATTTTTAATTGGATGAGTTTATATAAACTGCTAGCGGTGAGGATTTATTCAAAGTTTAGATGTAAGTGGGTAGAATATATTCCGAAAGAATTCTGGGGTTGAATCGATTCCCGGTTGTTTCAAAATTATGTGACAAGCTGGAGGCTCGATGTGATATTTTCAATTTTAAAACATGTTGCAAACTTTTAGGACAAATTGCGAAAAATTAGCAGCTTTTCAACGATTACAACATGTTCTTCAAAGTTTAAATGGATTAGTTCTTAATTTCTTAGTTCTTAAATCCTCTACTGTTTTTGAATTTATCCTGCTTAGCTACATTATTTAGAAAAATGTTTAAATGGCAATGAACTTTGCTGTCCCTAACGTGACCAAAGGTTAAAAATAAATAAAATAAAATAAATCAAAAACTTAAAACAAATCTCATCGATAAATTTCATTTTGGGCTTTAATTTAATCAGAAAAATAAATTCATAGCAATTCGTAAATGACAGCTGAAACTTTTTTTTAGAAAATGTCATTGTCCCTTCTTATAGAGTACTTCTAAAAACTGTTTAAGATACCTGTTGTGATGATAATATTTAGTTTAATATTCGTAAAAAAATTCCATCATATTTTTTTAAGTATTCTACTTTCAAAAAGGAAAACAAAACAGAAAATATATAATTTACATGTATCGCTCGATAATAAAGGAAATGCACTTTACTGACTAAAAGCTGGGAGTAGGGATTTTTGAAGAGTCGTCCATTTACAATACAACCTGCAAATGAGCAATACCACGTCTGAAATAGTAGGCCAATTTAACCCGCACCCGGTAGGGAATAGGACGAAAATTATGCCTCGATTAATCCATTTTTTTAGGTACTGTCGATTTTTCTTATCGCAATTTAAAAATACTTACAATTAGCCGACCATTAAACTTATGTGTTAATGGGGGGGGGGGAGGAAACTGGAATGATCCAGGAGTTAGGAATCTTCACTTGCTTTGAGTTGGTCAACGCGGATTCACCGTTTTTTTTTTTTTTTTTTCGATAGCGATCCAGAGAATTGTTTTGGCACATGAGATTGATCGAACTTTGATAACGAAAAAGCCACCAACTCAAGCTTATAACTCACATGAAAATTGCACACATTTGCTTCTGGCTTTCAAAGAACCTCTTGAGTGAAAAAGAAAATTTAATAGGAAGCTGTGGAGTAGACCTAGAGCAATCTGAAAAATGTATTTTAGTTTTATGTTTTGTGGATGTTACGCAACCACCTTACTGCATTCCATAATTTCCACCCAATTAATGAGAAGCAGCAAGTTTGAGAAAAACTGAAGGAATTCTTCCACGTCTCCTGCAAATGAACAACTTTCCGCATGTCCTGCAGGCATACTTTCTCTGACTGACAACCAGAAAACCCGAAGCATCTTACCTGTTGCTCGCGCCAAAACTGCTCGCCTACGCCAGAGGCCGAGCTTGGGCACCCTGGCGCCATCATCGATCACGGCACAGGTACATTAAAAGCGCCAAAAAAGAAAGAATACGAAACACAGAAAGCAACAACCTGTTTCTTTTCACTCTCTTCCGACAAGTCAAGTTTGGGTGGGGCTAGGAATTTTCAAGTCCCCCCGTCCGCCTCGGGGCCGAACCTCATATCGCGCCCTCTTCACTTCAGTTCTGGCCGCCTTTATTATTATATATATATATATCCAGCTTGGAAATGCGGGTTCCCCGTTTTTTTAATGATACAGCTAGCTTCCACTTAAGAAAGTTCCTCGAAATTGTTCGGCCCAGAGGTCGCCGTTTATTTTAACGAGTTTTCACCTTCTTTTCTGGAAGGGCGGTCGGCCCCCCCCTGGACCAGACGAAAAGGGTGGTTGGCGAATTTTATTAAATTAAGGATTTTTGTTCTTTGGAACCCGAGGAGTGGCTTTTATTTATGATGGTTAGGTTGCGGTTGAGTCGCAGATGTAATTAACTTCCACGGTGGCTTTTGATGAAATATGGTTTCCACGCGTCTCATTATTTTGCTGCTTTTATTGACTCTCCGCTTTATTTTAAAATGATACGTAGCTTTTCTTTTTGTATTCAGGGGTGTATCACTTTATATAAAATACAACAGGTCAGACTTCCATAAATTCCGATAAACTAGTTTTGGAACTGAAGTTTTTATTCACGATGTAAATTATTCTCTTTGTTGGCATTTTTTTCTCACTTAATTTCCGTGACATTTGAAACCGTACACTGTTGCACTGTTCTTTTTTATTACAATGAATCAAACTGCACCTTTGACACAGTCTCGTACTAATGGTTATCTTATGTGCATATAATTGTAATGTGCATTAATATAAATATTTTTTATTTGTTGACTTGTGTGAAAGATAGCGTCCGAGACTGATCTTTACCATTCTAAAGATTATTCATAAAAATACTAACAGGTGAAATGAAGTGCATGGTTAGCTGCAAACGAAGGAAGAAGGCTAAGAGTTTTTCTGGTATCGACGAATGATAGTTACGAAAGGATACTATTAAACAATGTGCACTACCGCAAATATTTCAAAGCACTTGGGGGGAAATCGAGTACAAACTCGACATTGTGCGTGCTAGTAGCGCGGGATCACAGGTACAGCATGCATACATTGTAGGTACTGTAAAATAAACTCTTAAATTTTATTCTTTTACAGCAAGTTGCATTTCATTTCGCTTAAAATGATGAGAGTTTTTCTAGGACATGATGTACATTTAAAAATGTCACTGGAGAAGCTGATGCCATGCCCCTTGTTGAAATCGTCTTGAGCATTTTGCTTTTCAGTGACCAAAACATTTTACCCCAACTTCTCTGCCGGTCAACAACTTCCCTTTCATCTTTGCTCATCAGGATTATTACATTGTGTTATTTCACAACACAAGCGTTACTCGACCAGTTATGTGGTTTCTTTATTCTCGGTGTCTTGATTTCCACGTGACCTGTCTTGGAATTTGCGCATGCGTGCAATCCATTCACGGGTTTACAATTACCTGTTGTCATCGTCTTCTTGTATGTGGAGACAGGTTGTTTCGTGGCCAGTGCTTCGAGATTCTAATCTTGACCTCTCTTTTCCTGTTGATTTTTTTGTGACCTGGATTTGATCTTTTCCGTTTGTCAAATCTTTTCTTGACTCCTGCCAGCGTTTTTGCTGATAAAATGTATTTCAACACTCCCAGCCTATTTGTGTCTTGGCGCCACTTTTATCTTTAATCGTAATATGTTATTATTTTCCATCAAGTTATATCTTATGTCACATAAGTTCAGGTGTTTGTGAGTTGCAATTAATGATAAAACCCACAAACATGAGATTGAAGTTCTGTTTGTTAACAATGAACGTAAAAAAATACTATCAAAGAAAATTTAGGTCGTTTGCGGTTTTGAATTGTCCAAGGTCTTAGGTTTCGTTTAAAAAGTTTCATATCCGTTTCGAATTCTCCTCCTTCCCCTTATCATACCTGAAAAAGCATGGAACATAAAAGGCGCCCTTATCAGTAATTACAAGGGTCCGCTAAAATCCGGGTGCCAGGCAGTCCGGGTGACTAAAAAAAACTTAGGCGACTTGTTCTTTCCGAACATGAATCTTTTAGAAACCATGTTTCATTAAATTTTCTTAAAACTCCGAGAAATGAATTTGTGGCCACACACAACCGCTTTGTCTAGCGGTCAGAGAAGTCTGACTGCGCATGATGAGGTTTTGGGTTCGAATCCCGACTCCTGCATGGATGAACTTTCTCTCTCCTGTCCTTGACTTTTCTTTGTGTGAAGGTCTTGTGCTGTGAATGGTTGCCTACTCTATAAACAGGTGTCCTGCAGAAGTCGGACTTCACTCCAAATCTCGGTACAGTTGGAACAGTTAAGCTTTGCCCCCAACTTGCCAGCTTATCTGGCACAAGACAATAACAAGAACAACAAATTAATTTATCTGATGCCTAATATTTTCCTGATGCCTAAGATTTTACAATTTGTGTCGGTCTTTGGTTACCATTACGGTAAAGCTGTCTGATAAAACGTCTGATTTATAACGAATAGAATTAACATCTTGACATTCTGCCTGGCATTCAGTTTAGCATTATTCGTAATGAATTTTTATAGCAAAAAGCTCACGTTTGTACCTCCCTCCCTAAGAGTTTTCATTAGTGGTATAGATAGCACCCCATAGAAACGGTATATCTGTCGTGCAGGCGGTTTCTAAACCAACGAATAAAGCGTTTCCCTAAGCATGATAATTCGACGCTCTCTGTCCTCTTGCCGGTCATCAACGTCATTGATTTCCGGTCACCGGAATACCGGGGCGACTGGCTTTCCAATTAACACCGACTTGATGCGCTGTCCGGTTCAGAAATTTTCGAGAGAATTGTTCTGCCACGAGGAACTGGGGTCTTCCGTCGCTGCATCGATTGTGGAGGATCCTCCACTTGTCGTTAGTGTCAGTTTAGTCTGTCGATTGACTGGCTGAAGAAAGGAATTGGCCTGGAAAAGTCTTATGTATATAGGTTTGTCAAGGCGGACAGATTTGTCTCTTTCTTCTTTATTTCTGGAGGATGAACGTCAAACGTGAAAACAACGTTACGATAATAGTAATGCTAGGAATGGACTCGTTCTGCAAACTGAAGCCGCATCAAATTAACTTTTAAAGGAAGACTGTCGTCAACAGAAATAACATTTTATACCTCTGGTGTCTGTGTGTTTTAGAGAGAAATGGAGTATTTCCTACCATTTCTCCCAGGCTGCGATATCGGAGTCAGACTGATTTTGGGGTAAAAGAGTCAGAATCTGTCGTTTTTCCTCAAAGTCCGCAACTCTGCCAGTGCTTGCAGAGTTCGAGTCGGACTGATTATGAGGTAAAGGAGTCAGAGTTGGCTGATTTAAAAAAAAAAGGCTCTAAAAATAAGGGCTCTAAAAATAAAGGCTCTCTTCCCAAATTTGGTCATTTTTCCTCCTATTACACAGCATTGGTTTCTCGGCTGGTTTAATTGTTTCATTTGTATTTAAGGTAAAATATTTTTTATCGAGTAGGGTAATCTGACCAGAGAGAGAAAATAAGCAGCACACTGCAGCAAAAGAATTGTTGTGGGTTTTTCCCCCTACTTTTTTTCTTTTTTCCACTTCAGATCAAAACACATCCGAATAACATCAAGTATTTAATTTTTCGACCGCTAATGTTTTAACGTTTTCAAAGGTATTGAACTGTTTGCGAGAAAAATCATTCATTTGTTACTCAGATGGGTTCAGTTTTATTGTGTAAATCAATGTGATGTCCTCAATGAGCTGTACTGTGTATTCTGATGATGTAATAAGTGAAGGGCCTAGAAGCAGTGGGGTGTAAATTCCTAAGTTAAAGATTTGGAGGTAACTAGTACAAATGGTTAGAGAAACTCTCTTCTGTTTCGGCGTAAGAGATGTAACTAGTTGCCCTGATTGGTGGCGCTATGTAGCATGATTTACGACGAATTTTCAATAAAAACCTAGCTACGGTTTGAACTTTAAATGCGTTTTTCTCATAACTTCAAGTCCACTGCATCACTTAAGTTTCTCACTGCCTCAAATGTTCTATTATGGTTCAGCTGCTTGAATGTGAAAATTTAACAGACATCGAAGTCGCGAATTCTTTTGAAACGACCGAAAGTAAGAAAAACATCAAAATACATTCTTGCAGCCTCGGTATTTGTGCCCAAGAATAGCTTCTCTTTCTGTTGAAAGCAGTTGAGTTTTCCAATTTAGAGACCTTGAAGAACCATGCTTTAGTGCTCATCCGCGCAAATCCGTGAAAAAAGAGACCCAGAGCACCCCCAGTGTCTTCTGTTTCAGCTTCGGCGGAATTCATTTTATCGTAACAAACGACATTTATCATAGTTCCCTTTCTTGTTACCACTTACGGTCCCAAGTTCGTCAATTTATCATACAGAATGAAAATTGCGGTACTTAGTTTTGAAAAATAGTATATGTAAAAATATATTTGAAAAGAAAAAAAAAACATGAAGAGTTACGAGCAGTTTAGAATTTTTTGCCCTAAAATAATTTGGATGGTAAAGTCATTAAGCGTAGTTTTCCATTGAACTGCTGCACAAGGCACAACTGGCATCTAATCGATGATGTTTTTAAGCTCCATTCCTTCAGGGTTTCTTCCCATTAACAACGTGTACAATGATTGTTGATAAAAAATATTTTACAAGTTTTTACATTAGCATATTTGAAAAGTAAAAAAGAAAATCCCTTGCCATTTTTACCCATGTGATTTGCTCATCGCTCGCTAATTATTTTTGTTTCACTATAATATGAATCATCTAGATACAAAGGGGTCCAAGTGCCAAAATAAAATTTTTTGAGATAACTAGTGCGTTTCAATCATTTAAGTTTCATTCATGGGAAAAATAGACTAGATGTAAACAAAGAATTGCGCCATTGGGTGACCTCAATCACGTGCTTGGCTTGAACAAGAACAAAGTGGTGCCAAGCAGACGGCGAATGCGAATCCTATAGGCTTTTTTTTTTCGTTCAAGAGAAAATCCCCAAAAGTGGCGAAGCAGAAAACTTTTCTTTAAACTTTTTTGTTTACTTTTGGTCTTTCCATTCTGTGAACAAAGTGTAACATGATTTTGAAACGATAAAAAGGAGCATTGCCTTGGCAGTAGGTATAGCTTGACCACGAAAAGAAGGCGGGTGACCTTGAAGCAAAAAAAGTCATTTGTATTATTTGTAATAGGTCGTTTGTTATTATTTTGGAATAGATAGGATTAGCGAGACCATGCCTCTTACTATTTGGCGCTTTCTGGCAGATTCAACCTATTACAAATAAAACAAATGATGTTTCGCTTCAAGGTCATCCGCCTTCTTTTCGTGGTCAAGCTTTATAAATTATTTATAAAAGCTTTGTCGTAGCGCGAAAGTAATTCTAGTCTGATGATGCGTACTTCGTACGGAAGATGATCATCCTAGGCCATAGCTGAATTTTGATAAACGACATTCTCACATATTTCAACCTTTACGTATCATTGTATCAAAATACATGCCATCTGCTATGAAATGTTTTTGCGTCTAATTCATCAGTTCTGGAATTCGGTTGCTGAGGTGTCACGTTTTCCTCTCCCTTGATTTTCTTGAATTTGCTTTTGCAATTCTTCCCTATCAAGGAACTTTAGGACACTTGTTGACGCTCGAAATAACCTGTAATAAGGAGATCCAGAGTTCACTCGTGCGTATCTTTTCATCACCGAACAGCCAAAGAGGAGGGAAGACCCCTCACAGTATTTTTTTCCCCATTTTTGTGATATGAGGCTCTCTTTTTTCCAGAATATGGTAGACAACATCCATCATCATCTTCAGTTTTGCCGTCATGGCACATCTCGTTTGCTATTGATGCATGCATGCTTATGCTCTAGGCCCATTTTGCTGCTCGCTGCGTTATACCAGCTTTGATATCTACTGTTGTGAAAGTAGGATCCTCTATGCAAGCAACTTTTACTGAATGAATTGAATTTCACTTTCCAAATGCAACTGCTAATTTGAGCCTTCCTTTAAATATTCTTCATCTGGAATTTCTTTCGAAAAAAAAAAGTCTGATAGTGCCGCTTGGACCACTCCACTCACGCACCAGTGGTATTTCGAAAAGCGCTCTGCTGTCGCACTGTCTCTTCAATGTCGCAGACAAGAGTAAACAGTCATCAGCAGACTCATTAATGGTCACCTTAGATCTCTCTCTGCTATTCCAACAGCAGCAAGACCTTTCCAACCAGTTGTGCGGCCATACCTTTCCCGACCACATTATTGATTGGGCTCTCCAAACAAGATCTTTGCTAGCTCTGAGCCATTGCTCTTGTCAAGAACTTCATTAGAGTATACACTATTATGGATGTGATCTAGCTCTGCTGGTACATTGGAGATTTGCAACAGCAAAACATCTTTTTTCGTTTTTCGTTTGATTGCTATTAGTAAGGACCATAAAGGGACAATAGAATTAAATCGCACGTTTTTTTTTTTTTTTTTTTTTTTTTTTTTTGAGTGCACATGAAAGAGATTTTGATGGCCACTATTTGGCAACTGAAATGGTCTAACTCTTAGCCAACTACGGAAACTTAGTTAAATACGTAATTTAACTTCATCACGATGTGGCGAGAAAGACACCAAATGTAAAAGTCATCCTCTTATTTGACCTCTACTTTCTCCTCACGTTGTCAGGTTCCAAATGGCGGATAAAGAAGTACATACTCTAGTGGTTTATAGCAATTCTATGGCCAGGACACTGTTTCAGAGTTTTCCGTCATTTCTTATTTCTTTTACACAAGATGAACTATTGTTCATCTGCATGCCAAATAATCTGCCTTGCATGCTACATTCGCCATCATACAAATTTACAGTATAAGTGAAGATGGAGTTGTCAGATCTAAGGGAGCTTGTTTGCATTTTCTCTCATTAGTTAGATTTTTCGTCAATTTACTCACTGTTTCTCACTACATCATTACCTTTGAAGTTGTTAAAACTCTGTAAGCCCAATGATCATAAACGTAGTGTGATAGATCGTAAGTTTGTAAAATACTGGAAAGATTATGTGATGAATGTCAACTGCAACTGTCTTCTCACTTAAAAGAGCAGCTCCGATAAGCGCTAGCTGCTGTGCGCGGAGAGGATGCTGATTTACATAAACGACTAAATGACTCCCTTATTAGAATATATAAATTATCTTCGTAAAAGGAATGACTTTGGGCCGGAACGCACCGGAACGTTGTTTCGGTTCTGGAAAATTTACAAATTCAGCCCTGCTCTATAATTATAAACACTTTTAAGGTTTGAAAAAAAAAAAAGAATAATTATGCTTGAAAAAAATTTCAAAATTTTTCATTTTGAATCTGGACCAAAACACAAAATCCTTCAAATGTATTTTATTTTAAAATCTTTAAATTACAATTTTCAATTAAACCAACTCGAAAATCAATGGAATACCCAAAAGAATTCTTCTTCTTTTTTTTTTTTTTTTTTTTTTTTTTGATTTTTAATTTTATACTCCAAGTGGAATCCAGTTTTAAGGTAAAAAACTGACGATTTTGATGTATCATGATATTGTTGAGCTGAGCAGTAAAAACTTCCGTTCATTTTATTCTTAGAAACAGACAAAGAAATTGTCATTTTATTCCACGGCACTAGGTGAATATATTTGAAGGTAGCTTTTATGCTGCTGTTAGCATACAGCTTGTATGGAATACGATATTTCAAACGCATATTTGCTTGCGGCACTTTTTTACTTTTTGGGGCCCATTGAAGTAGTTTCATCTTCTTACATGTGAAATAAGTTAAGTTTTTACATATGCGTTTCCTATTTCCTTCGTTTACATTTTTACCAATATCTTTCAGTTTTACTCGTTAAAAATTGATTTTGAGGAAACATAAACATTGAAGTCTCTCTGTTATCTGCCCCATCGGTTCGATCGTCATCAATTTTATTAAGTTATTCAAGGGTAAATACTGAAATTGAAATAAATAAATAATATAAAAAAGATAAATGTAAATATGCTTTTTTTTTTTTTTTTGTTTAAACGATGTTTTAATACTTTGTTTTTTGTTTTGATATCATTTGTTAAGTTCTTTGCCTTTTGAAATAAAAATCAAATCTCCCCACCGTTTCAGGTTGTAATTGTTTCATAGTTTTATTTATCCCTTTTATAAAAACAATTGCTTTCCTTGAAAGTTCAAAATTTTATGCCTTTTTCCGCAACTAAATGCAGTAATAACCTATAAAAAATCAATTCAACGCATCAAATTGAAATGTTTCTTCAGAAATGTGTCATAGGTACTTTCAACGAATGATATGATTCATTTATTTTTATTTCTTGAACAAAGATTACAAATGGTGATTTTGTATTGTTATTGAAATTTGTTTCAATTTTTGAAGGAACATTTATTTTGATTGTGGCGTCGAAAATTGGGTACTTTCCTTGTGTAAACATATGCCAACATTTGTACATTTCATAAAATTGAAGAGACTAAACCTTCTGTTGATTTACATTTGCCCTTGGAAAGGAGACTATTTGCAAGTCCCAGAAATATTTTTAAAATCTGCAAAAATATTTGTCATTTTGGTTTTTTTCAAATGTTTCCCCTTTAAGAAAAAGTTGAATTGATTACGACTGGTTGACTTAAGATTTCACCTTTTATGCAAGCCATGTTTCCTGGAAACAACAGTTTTATTTGTGTTCTAATAAGTCTTCATGAAAAAATTTGACATGCAAAAGAATTTTTTTTTGGGTAAAGATGTCGACAAGGAACAAATCTTTATTAATATTTTGTCTAATTATGCTCATTACGTAGAACAACACATTCTTTTAACGTATTCAGTTTGCTTAAACGAAATTCAAAAGAGGTTGTATAGTGAAAATTAAAAGATCTAAAATTATGAAAATGTTGTCATTTTGTGAAGCAAATTTAACCATTCTCGACAATCGTATTTGCAATAGTTTAAGGATTAGTTCTTCATTATGTTAGTAGTCATGGAGTGTTAGTTACAAATTTTGTAAATAGGTATGTATTTTATTGTTTTATGTACTTAATTTGTTGTAATCTGGACAAATTTAGCGCTTATTCCATTAATTTTAGTTCAAAATTACCGTAGTTCTTCTAACTTTACCTGTATATTTATTTTGCCTGCTATGCACCATTTAACATTGCGCTTTTAGGATTGGCAAGAAATTTAAGAAATTTCAAATCACCAAGTTGGCATCATTTTTGGCAGCTTATATTTCGCCCAAAATTTGGCAAGAAATCGCCAAATGTCGCCAGGCTTGGCGATATTCCGAACATTTGAACGTAAATAGCATTTTAACGCTAATGATTGAATGGATAAGCCCTGTAACCTCTAGCATGTCGTCGAATATTCTTGAATGGAAAATACATACTTGTGGCAAACCTAACCTGTCAGCAATGTGAAGGCTACGCAGATCCTAATTGTAGCACCACGACGCTGCCAGTTTAGGCTTGCTCCAACTTTAGAATATTCCTGAACGTAAAATGCTAGAATGTGTGTGTATGTTAGAGAGCTTTCTTTTAGTTCTGTTATGCCTAACTAAACTGTGTAGTAATGTAAATACATGTAAATGTAAATGTAAATACATGTTTAGCGTTCAGTTTTTGGTGTTTAATGATATGTACCTAAATGCTATAAATATTTTAGTAATTACTAACGATTTTGCTGTACATATTTTTAGATACATTTCCTGTGTTTTAGCCTTTTGAATAATTTCTTGAAGTGTGCCCGACTGGTAACAACGTTAATTCTTCTACGAGTTGTTTAAATTGGAAATTAAGTAATAAGAAATAAACCTTTGTTTTTCTGTTGTTTAGTAGTCTTTGAATATCAAAATACATAGACATAGACCTAAATAATCATTTTTAGCGTTATTCTGTTATTTAGTGTACTGTCGGTTTTTCTTTAATCTATACTAATATTATAAAGAGAGAGGGCGGATTTTTGTGTGTTTATATGTTCAAGGTAATCTCCGGAAACTCTGCACCTATTTGAAAAATTCCTTCACTACATGAAAGGTGTTTTCTTACGGAGTGACATACGCTATAATTCGAAAATATTCGATAAATAGTTCATTTTAAATTGCAATTTAGGCCCAAATTTCACATAAATTCCCGATTATGGGAGTGAAAAATTACTTGCACATATTAATATTATATATCGTTAAAAAAGGTAGAATTTTCCGCGTTGTAGTCAATTTGTTTCGATGCTCTAACTTAATTACGGTGGGAGTAATTTGCGTTTTTAGCTCGAACTTTTTTAGGCTTAGCTGAAATTTAGGCACTACTTTCTTCATTAAATCTATCAATAAAACGTGAAGAAATTGTTCCACAGTTTTCTTTTTGACACCATTGGAAAAGGCGATATTTTTTACTCCAGATCTCTCTCGACTTTCGGACGAAAAACGTAGCTTCTATCTGCAAAGGAAAAAAAAAAATAAGAGTTTTTAAATCAAGTTCAAAAAATATCATTTTGATTCAGGTTGTCAACCATTTTATTTTCGCGTTTCCATGGTTACGCTTTTTGAATCCATTGTTTCTTTCCTTATTCTGCATTTAATCTCTTAAACTTATTTCATTTCATGTTTCCATGGTTACGCTTTTTAAATCCATCTTTCTCATTTGAATTTCTTAAAAGTATTTCAATATCAGTCGTCATTGTATGGAATGGTAATTTTGCACTTTTTTTTTTTCTTTTATTTAAGCCTGATTGTTGAATATACAGTGGCTCCCAAAAGTGTTCGTACACCTTGAAATTTTGTAGTAAAACCAAAATAACGCAAAACTGAATTCGAACATGAAGTCCAATTTTTTTTGACACCATTCTTATGCCATTCTGAATAAAATCCAGTAATTTTTTTCAAAATATTGCCAGATTTTATTTTTGAAATTTGTCAAAAAATGAAGAGACGGAGAAATAATACGCCACAAAAGTCATCGTACACTCAAATTTTTTCGAATAAATTCATGATTAAAGTTATCATATGTGATTTTTTTTTATTTTTTTTTTCTTTTGCATTGTAATGACACTGTTAAGTCATTTGCCATTAATGTTTTGTTTATTTATTCCCAAATATTCTGCTTTTTATTTTAAAATGGCATTTATGCGTAGAAAACAACAAACACGATTCGAAGTTTGATTTTTTTCCCTCACAGTAGCCATAAATTGGTTTGAAATGTCTCTAAATTAGTTGATTTATACCATTCTATAGTGAAGTGCTTGATAAAATGCTTTAAAGACAGGAATCAGATCGAAAACAAGGTAAGAAAAGGTCAACTGCCAAAGTTAACAAAGCGTGATCGGAGATTTACAGTTAAAAAAATTATGAAAAATACACATTTGAGCGCTGAAAAAGTTTCTACAGAATTGAATGAAACATTTTACGTTTAATTTTCACCTAAAATTGTTCGCCAAGTTCTCTGATTAGCTGGATTAAAGGGGACCTCTTCCAGCAGAAATTTTCTTGTTCGTGCGAAAAACAGTAAGCTTACGCTTTCCGTCGTAAAAATCAGTGATAAATAAGCTCAAAACGTTCTAGAACAACGTCTTACTTATAGATGAAAGTAAATTCAATATTTCGGGTTAAATTGTTGTATAATTGTCAATAGAAGAAAAAATGAGGAATTTAATCTTAAGAACTTAGCTGGATCAGTTAATCAGGACGGTGAAGGTGTTCTTGTGTGATGGTGCATCTCAGCATCAGGACTTGAAAATTTGGAATTTTTTGATGAAATAATGAATCATGCTGTTCATTTAAAGATTTCAATTTTTATCAAGGTAACGATAAGAAGTACATGTTTGCGTTTGGTTTCTCAAAAATTGTCCTTAGACTTAGAAATATCTCCTCAATCACCAGATTTAAACTTAATGGAACATATTTGGAGATATCTGGTGACTAGATTACGAAAACACACCATTAAAACGAAAAGCGAATTAGAAACAGTAAGCCTCGAAGTGCGGCTGAACACTTATTCAGAAATTGCATAAAAAAAGAAAAAAAAATCAATGAAATCTATTCCTAGACGTTTAAAAGCTTGTTGTTGATACTGTATGATATTCTACTAAATAATAATTTTGTAAAAAGTTAGATAATTTACTAATTTTTTGACATTTTTTCAAAGTGTACGAAGACTTTTGTGAAATAAAATTTCCGGCACTTTTTGGTTTTTGATTTTTAAAAAATTAAGTTTAAATGTTTTATTAAAAATTTTCGAGTAGTTTTGTTAAAAATAGATCATAGATCTTATATTTAAATACCTATTCCGAAATATTAATTCTAACCAATGCATAGAGGCCTATTTCATTGAAAGTCGTAGGTGTACGAACACTTTTGGGAGCCACTGTATGTCACTTGACACAATTTTTATTCTCAAGGTAGACCTGGCAACGCAGCTCTTAATATATAAAGATTTGAAAGCTACTTTTAATGTGATTCTATTTTATACTTTTCTGTTTGTTTGGCGAAACATTTGTTATTGCCAAAGAAAAAACATCCGCTTCACTCGCAAAAGGACTGGGTTCCGGTAGCGTGGTCGCTTGGTGCGTTAGGCGCTGAGCAGTTCAGTCTAGGATTATTGTTTTAAAGAAACCGTAAATGTATCCCATTGTTTTGGCGATTAGTTTTGAAAGAAAAGGAACTTTTGATTTGATTTTATCTGAGTGAAATTTACGACACTTTCTTCTTTTTTTCTGACAATGATTTTTAAATGTTCCACGAGATGTTTTTTTTTCTTTCTTTCTTTCCACCCCCCCCCCCACGAGATGTTTTTTTTTTCTTTTTTTTTTCGTTAGACGAATGGATTATGATAGCGTGGTTGCTGGGCGAGTTTGGCGATAAACAATAGAGTTGTGGTATTATTTTCACATTTGAAAGTATTATTTGAAGCAGTGAGAAACAAAGGGATGAAAGTGAACATTTTCAAGTTTTGAGTAAAACGTGTTTAAAGATTAGCTCCTAGGTAGGCTTTCATCGAATTTTTTTTCTAAATCATGCTGTACAGCAGCAATCTCCAGGCCTACTAGTACCATCTCTTGCCCCAAGACAGAGGAGGGGTTCACCTACCATGTGTACTGGTTATCTCTAAATTTTTAATTTTGCTACTTGAATCCCTTTGCTTCTCACTGCCTCATCTGATGTCTTTTTTTGTTTATTTGGCGAAATATTTTAAATTGCAATAAAAACCGCTTCACTTGCTAAATAGTGTTTTAAAGCAACTGTAAAGCTAATTTAATGATTTGACGAAAAATTTTAAATTCCAAAGAAACTTTAATAGATTTTTCTTTTTTTCTTTCTTTTTTTTTTTTTTTTTTTTGAAAAGATGTGTACGCATTTTATACAAAGAAAAATGATAATTTCACATCAGAGGTAGAGGGGGCGTTATTTTTTTTATTCAACGGACTTCCATTAAATTTTTTAGCACACGGGCATCGCTGTGCGGGTACTGCTAGTTCATTATAATTTATTGATAAAGCATGGATATGACAGGATTGAGTATAAACAATTGTTGCTTCATTAGATTTTTTTGTCACTTTTTACGAAAACAATTTGAAGTGTTTTTCGTGGGATTTTTATTTTATTGTATTAAAAAATATATTATCATCATTATGATCATTATTGTTGTTAATTTCATTGTTAATATTAATATTGCTGTTGTGCCCTTGTGAGGGAATGCACACTGAAAAAATGAAAATGCGTCAGGAATCTCGACTTGAATAAGCAAAAATTATTCTTTTATTCAACTGCGTTTTAGAGCCGAGCGTTTCGGTTGCAACATTCAAGATGTTGGCGACCAGATAGTGCTATCCGACTTGCGTTCTGGAATTCTGGGTTTTCCGCGCTTTATCGCACTTGAAGAGAATTTCCGTTCCATGGGGTGTGCAATGGCGCGCGTATTATGGGCCTTTTTCCCAGTTTCTGCTGTTTATTTTTAGTTTATGAGGTATTTCTAAATGCTTTGTTATTTTCTGCGTTATGTGCTTTCTGTGTGAATGGGTTTTGCTTACTCGACTTTGCTGAGTGGTTTCGTTTTTGTTTATAAAGTTGGCTGCTTCACAAAATAGAAAAGAGTTTTTATTTTTCCACTCGAATATTTTATTCTACAGATGAGTGTTTGTATCTTTAAACTATTAGTTATCTTTCTAGGTTGTTAATAAAGTCCATTTTTCTGTTACTAATTAGAAAAAAATGCATTAGTAGAACGTTCATTTTTCATGCTGATATATTGGTTTTAACAAACATAAGCTTTTGTAAAAAAGAGTTGAAAAACTTTATACTAAAAAATGAGTAAAATATGACAACGTGTACACTAGTACAAATAAACGCATTAAGAAAAGAGTTAAACACTCGGCAAACAGCTGTTTCGAGGCTAAAAAAAACAAGCCTCTTCATCAGTGCATAAAAGAAAGAATGATTCACTAAGTCCGAACCAACGGTCAAGTGAACCATCAAGTTCACTTAACCGTTGGTTCTAACTTTGTAGATCGAGTATAGGACGAATACCTAGATCAAAGGTGTCTCCTGCTATCACGGGTACCCAAACAGACATTACTCACGTCGGAGAATAGAACAAATGAGGCAGTGAGAAGCTAAGGGATGCAAGTAGACTATTTTAAGTTTCGAGTAAAACGCGTTTAAAGATCAGATCCTAGGTAGGCTTTCATTGAAATTTTTTTCTAAATCATTCTATACAGCAGCACCTTCCAGGGCTACTAGTACAATCTCTTGCTCCAAGACAGAGGAGAGGTTCACCTACCATTTGTACTGGTTATCTCCAAATTTTTAATTTTGCCACTTGCATCCCTTTGCTTCTCACTGCCTCAAATGTGCATTCTACTCTACAGCAGAAAAAAAATCCAAGCCGTGTTTTTAGTAAATGTTGATCGAATATGGGCGAAGTTTCGAATAAATTCATCGTAATGCAAAGCAGTAGTGACCAAGTAGTTGATAACGCAAAAGATATCACTAACATTTTTGCTTTCGATCTTGTCATCCGTAGATCATCCCTCTAAGCAGTGATTCTCAACCTGTGCTCCGCAAGCAAATTTCATGTGGTCCGCAAACAGCCAGTGAATTCTGAAAATACTAATCGCTAAGGTATTTCTTTCTTTCTTTCTTTCTTTTTTTTTTTTTTTTTTTTTTTTTTTTTTTTTTTTTTTTTTTTTTTTTTTTGACTTGTTGGACCCTTGAGGTAAAGTATCCTGGAAGGTAGATTTCAAAGTTGCAGTTTGAAGTTACGCCTATCAAACAATTATATTAACATGACAACAGATCGCACGGTTTTGTCGAAGCAAATAGCGGTTCGACCACCTGTGCATGATTTTACCACATTGTACCTTGAGATGTCGGGAAGTAGGACTCAAAGGACAAATCCTTACTTCGAAGATGAAAATTCTAGTTTTCAAATGCAAAATTTAAGTATCACTTAATGCTTTTTAAACTTTTTTTTTATTTTCGAAGTTTGCCGCGGACCCCTTTTTCAGGTTTGACGGACCCCAGTTTGGGAAGTCCTGCACTGCAGTACTTTTTTTTATGAACCCAATTTGAGTGAAATTAATCATACAAACACCTTTGAAACGAAAGTAGCAAAAAGCGTTTTACTGAAGCAATTTCTCCAGCTCGTTATTTTGCAGTAGCACTTTCTTTCCATCGCATAGCTATTTGACCCAACGTACTTCAATCCTTGGAAATCCGAAAACCGGTATTAAGTTCAGTAGCACTTACGATTGTATATGAGAAGAAAAATTCGCCTAATCTTATGTACTCTATTCTGAAGAAAGTTTTAAATTACCGGGCAATTTTGGTGGTTCTACTTTCTTTTAAATCTATCATCTTAAGTTTTTCTCAGAAAGCATTATTTGAGTGTACGCCTGCAAGGGAGTTACAAATTAAATGCACCGTCGAAGGTGATTCGGCTCAAACTGAGACGCCCACGAAAAAAGCATTTAAAATGCCACAACGATGGAAAAGAGAGAAAAATATAGTATATCGTTTTATCTGACCCAGTTGTCTTAGCATTTATTTTGCACGCATGGCTTCTTTGGAAAATGTGCTTATTGTTGTTCAAAACTGAGAATTAGAAGTAAATTTAATTCTTTTGTGTGATTGTTTTTTCTTGGAATGTCTCTTATTGTGGCAAAATGAAAGAGAGGTAAAGAAAATGCAATAAAGAGCATTGGGAAGTGGCAAATATTATTGTTCTTCGCTCTTTTTATTTATTTATTTATTTTTAATTAAATGAATATATTTTTTATTTTTTCAAATAAATTGTAATTATGTTTGTTCAGTATATTATAAACAGAAAGCTAGTTTCAGTTCATATCATAAATTTATGTGGCGTTATTTAGTTGATCTCAATTTATAAATATTTTAGTAAATGTTTGACAAAAGGAAGAAAAGAGAAATACCGATTTTCGTGTTTAAATTTACCAGATGGTTTGTTTTTAGATTTTAAAGCAAAATAACTTTAGATTTAATTGGCTTGCTTTGATATACATAGTTTTTTTTTTTTTTTTTTGTCTGTAAGCATTGTCTGGGCCTTACGATGGAAGTACTGACTTCGTGTGTCAGTGGTCGTGGGTTCGATTACCACCTTTGCCCTAGGAGTTATTTCCCTCTCTTTGTGTTGTACTTCTCTCTCTCTTGTGGGCCACGGTAAAATGCTTGTAATGAAACACCCACACACATTATTATGAGCAGGGCTGCGGATTCGAAGGAAAAGTTAACTACTCCGACTCCGAAAACTTTAAGAGCTTTTGACTCCGACCCCATAAAATCCCACCGATTCTGACTCAAACTCCGACTCTGAAATTACTGGCAGAGTTGCGGATTTTGAGGGAAATTGCGCTGCTCCTACTCTGTCTCTTGAAATTCTAAAAACCTTTGACTCACGACTCCGACTAAGACTCATAAAATTTCAAACCTTCAACTCTGATTCCACAGCCCTGGTTATGAGTATTGAGGAAGTATAACTAACAAGGTCCAAGTGATGAATTGTCCTGTTTTCATAATATAGTAACACATGCTCATAGACGAAGGACTCAGTGTGATAATTTTTTTTTTTTGCTATGAGACGCTTGTTTGATTTATTTTTAAATTGCGTCGATTATAACCTTATATCTCTGTTTAAAAGATAGCTCTTCAACACAAAATTTGCAATCTATGTCGACTTGCTGAAAAAGTATTTCGATTAATAATGTTTTGGAAATGAGGGAAAAAATTCAAGTTCGTTACAATGTTTTTCAGTGACATTATCGTCAATGTTCCATTTCCATAGCACTCATTTTATACGGATTTAAAAAATTTTATGTGTTGAGGATTAGAATCTGCGAATTATAAAGTTTACTTTCGCCTTCGTTTTAGCTCACAAATATAGCTAATTTAAGTAAATAAATAATGCTTACCTAATTGTAGCCTGTAAATAAAGAAACCTGTGTCTGATTTGACTTGACCAATTCAATCATCTCAGTTCGTCTAGATCATTTTCAGAATTATTTTCGTTAGAGAAATTCATTAGTCTGTGGAATCTTTAATAACTTCCACTAAAATTTTCTCCCTGGGAGGGGTCAGAGTGTAGTCATAACCAGGGTTCGACAAATCCTGGGTGACTAAAAAAAATTCCTTGGTGACTAGTGCTTTCAGAATAAGAATCTTTCAGAGTCCATGTTACACTGAATTCTCATGTAAACCCTGAGAAGTAATTTGTCTGGCACCAAAATTGTTTGCCATACTCCTAAGATTTTACTATTTTCGGTCGGTCTATGGCCTTAACAAGTCCAAATTCTCTCCTGTGGAATTCGATCGCAACAACTCAGAATTATCTTCCGGGGGGGGGGGAGGCTAACGGACCTTTCATGTATCATATATGTAAAAACCCTACAAGTATTGCCAAAATGGAAGAAAACCAAGGGTTCTAGGGATGACAGCCCAAATCAACCCCCTTGCCTTGCTCATTATTAGGGTTCCGCGACAGGAAACCACGGAAAGTCACTACGGTCTCCCAAAAAATTTCTGTTTCTGAAAATTTTGAGACTAACGATTCGAAAGTTTCGGATACACTATTGCAATTTTCTTTTAATCATTTTTTAAAGGCACCTTAAGTTTCTTCTCATTAGATGTAGGTATGTCAGTATAGTATACTGAGTATACACATGGTTTTGTCATTCGGCGCAATTCAAGTACATTAATTTGAATTCTGAAATTTTGAATACAAATTATGTGTTTCGCAATCACGAGTTGCGATAGGACCCTACTAATTAGAGGTATAGTTCTAGAAAAGGCTCCTGTTTCTCCAAGCCTGCCCCTCCTCCTGGGCGGTTACATGTATATAGAAGTGTGCGTTAAACCTGTGTGTATGCACGTAAGCGTATGTGTATGTGTATGAGCGTGCATGTGTGCAGGACATGGACGCCACCAACCAGGAGAAGCAGATTCCGAGTGACAGCACTCAGGCCATGAGAAGCCGCGCCTGCAGAGAACGGTGGGCGGGAGTGCTGCAGAGGCCCCTGGTCCAAGCTGAAAAAGGAACCGGACCTCAAAGACAGTGAAGACAATAAGCCATCTTAATTGCTCAAAAAAAAAAACATAGGGTCGATCTTAACTGATCCCTGGTTTAGTTAACAACATATCAGAGCTAACTTAGAACGTGGCAGACCAATTCCCGCACCGGAGAATTTACACCAGCTCTCGTGATTATTAGTGTTTTTACTCTTCACCTCAGCAACTCAGAAAAACTTTGGAAATACAAGGTATAAAAGAAGAGACAAATAAAAAAAAAAGTCACGCGATTGGTGGAAGAAAGAAGGAAAGAAAACTGAACAATAACAAACACGAAAAAGAAGAAAATGACTTTCCACCTTCTTGGTGCCTACGACAGCAAAACCAGAAAAAGACAAAAGGAGAGAAAGAACAGTCAGAAACTCATCGAAAGGCCATTAGGTACAAAGGCGTTGCCGACGCCTGGACGCTGTTGTAGAGCGGACGCAAAAACCAGTAGTAGCGTTCGGGGGTCATTAAGAGAAGTGATGTATAGCCCCGGATATAGGAGGTCACATGTTTTCGCTGCTCTGAGAACACTCTGCATTTTTGGTCTATTTTCCCGCGAAAACAGAAGCGGAGATGAGTCCGATTTCTCTGCTCGTTTTTTATCTGATGTAGAACTAGAAAGAAGTGTAATCTAGTTGTCTGCAGGAAATAAATGAAGTCGACATAAAATGAAATTGCTTTAATCTATCTAAGAGTAAGAGTTATTGTGCAGTTGTAGTCAGAAAGCCTTTGAAAAGGGAAAACGCTATACTTCGTGATCTCGAAGTGGTCAGTTACCTCGAGCGAAACTTCTGTCATTTAGCTATAAGATAAAGGTTTATTGAATGAAAATGTCATACTTAAGATGGGCTTTTCTCATTATTTAACTCTTAACGGTTTTTTCATTTATATCCATCCTATTACGGGAATTGCACCTTGCACCAGGCAGGGTTCGGAATAAGGGTGTAAAAGTAAAGCGTCATTAGCGCCTAGCTTTTTTTGTTCAGTCAAAGAATCCTGCTCACTCATAATCTTTACTAATAATAAAGCTGAAAATCTCCCTCTCTGGATGTCCGGAGGATGTCCTAGACCGTTCGACCGATTTTCATGAAATTTGGCACAAAGTTAGTTTGTAGCATGGGGGTGTGCACCTCGAAGCGATTTTTCGAAAATTCAATTTTATTCTTTTCCTATTCCAATTTTAAGAACAAAACTATCATAAGATGGACGAGTAAATTACGAAATTATCATAACTTGGAACTGTAATATGGGCACAAGCCAATTGGCGAGATACGAAATTATCATAACGTGGAACCGTAACATGGATACAAGCCAATTGGCGAGAAAATTCACCATACTTTATTTGTAAATATACAGGCGAACCAAAAGACATTTCAATTTTTCTATTATGGGCAAAGCCGTGCGGGTACCACTAGTTTAAAAATAATTCAAGTAGATTAAGCAAAGTGTTCTGTGTAAAAACGATTCTCAACCGGTGGACCGGCACCGGTTCGCACAAAAATGTGACCGGTCTTTGAAGATTTTTGCTTGTTGTGCGTTAAAAAAATTGCCTTCAAAAATAAATAAATAAATAATGTTAAAGAAAACGTCCTGCACAAATCATCTAGCAACCAGCCCCTGGCGTAGAACCTTAATAAAAAATCTTATAGGACATCTTTTACTTGAATTTTATTATTAATTTTAATAGTTTACACTAATTTTCCAGCAGTGTTTATTATTTATAAAAATTATGTTAGACTAATTATCTTGTACTTAATGCTTAAATATTTTTTGTAACAGTTCTTCAACACTAAATAAAGTTTTGTATAATGTATTTATTAACTCATTTATTTATTGTCATTATTTTATTTAAAAAAGGAAAAAATCCTCAGCAATTTTAAAAATGTTTTTTTCACGAGGTTTTTTTTTTCTTTTTTTTTTCCAAAAAGAGAGAGAGAAAGAGAGAGAAGAAAAAAAAACCTTGACGATTTTATAAAAAAATCACAC
Organism: Uloborus diversus; assembly: GCF_026930045.1. Lineage (NCBI taxonomy): Eukaryota > Metazoa > Arthropoda > Arachnida > Araneae > Uloboridae > Uloborus > Uloborus diversus. The sequence continues at coordinate 94,930,961 of NC_072732.1, read as the reverse complement.
GTTTCTAACGGCCCGTAAATGAAAGTTTTCTTTTTTTTTTGTAAATAATAATAAATAAATAAATAGATAAAATAAAATAAACCATCAACGGTCCGCGATTCCCCTCCCCCCCCCCCCCCCCCCAAAAAAAGAAAAAAAATCTTCTATGTCCGCGGCTCAAAAAAGGTTGAGAAATGCTGCTGCTGCTGTATAAAAAGAAATTTAGTCCGCATAATATATAAAGCTACCTAAAAGTACGATTAGGAGTAAAACTACACTCGTCACATTGATGGTTTTGTTTAAAGTTTGGCGTCAATTATGTATTGGATGTTAAATCCTTGTTGTCAAACTGAAATTTTTTGTTTTCAACATACGACTATTAAAACCGACCGCTTATTTCGAATCACCTGGTATTTTTGAAAGAGCCCCTTTTTACAGTTTTTAAGAAACATGAATTGAATTTTGTGGGAAAAAAATAATGTATTTTGTAAAATTTAGTTTTAAGATAAAAGTTACTCATGTACGTACAGTAAAAATAAAATAATAATTTTAAGCACAATCCCCTTAGAACAACAGTAAGGTATCGTAGTGTTATTTCTAGGATTAGATATCTTACTGTTGCTCTGAGGCAACGACATAGTTGAAGTGAGTTCACTTCAGATAGACTTCATAATTTTGCGTAAGGTCCTACCAATTTTATTCTAAATGAAATAGTTTTTCAAAAACAAATATGTATTTATATCGATTATATGAATTCCAATCAGCAGTCAAAACTGTTATTGTAAGTATCAATTTAATGATGGTTTTTAATTGCGGCGAAAATAACGCATTTTCACTTAATGTTGGCTTTTTTCTGCAGAAGGATCTGAACTGGAAAGTACACTTTACAGAGATAAGTGTTAGAAAGGAAAAAAAAAAAAAAAAGAGTGCATTTTTTAAGTTTCTTACAATTTTTATTTCATTTTCAAATTTAGCTCTGATGTGATACATTTGAAAGAGCTGATGGTTTCGTGGGAAAAGTGACCGACCCTAACGTAGGGAATTTTCAGAGCGTCTGACTCCGCTTCCTGTGCTCCAAAATTAGTGTTACTCCGCGAACTTACTTTCTCTCCGAAAACATTTTGTTTGTTTTAACTAATGAGAAGAGATAAAATATGGAAGGCGTGAAGACTTTCATTCGTGAAAGTCCAGACCCCAAGTCACGTGATATATTTTAAAGCAAAGCATTGGGAGAAATCAGGTTTCCTTCGCTTGTTTCACCCAAAACGTGCCAACCATTCGTCGTTGTTGAGTCACTTGACTTGGGGTCTTTGAGTCTGCTTTGGCTAAAACCGATGATTGAACTTGCTCCCTCCATTTTAATTCCTTCTCTAAGGTTTGAATAGCATGCAAGAACTCAGGGCCGCCAAGAACCAAGGTGGGCCCTTTGTCAGTTTAGTTTTCGGTCCCTCTTCCCCCTATAACTTATTAAACTTATGCTACTCCGATTCTAAGTCGGACCCTCCAAAGAGCCGGGTACCTAGTTTCCGACTAGACTGACATGGCCTCTCGTCAGTCCTGTGCTTGGAACAAAAATTGTAAGCAATTAAGAGAAATATTGCGTTGATAAAGATATGTCTTGGTTAACCATGAAACGCGTGTCTGAAATTTTATTGCTTTTTGCGCGTTTATTACTCAAGGTTTTATCATTTACAATATATTTAGGTTTAACGTTTTTTTCTCATATTGTCATTCGGGAAAAAATAAGTTATGTGATTGCCAATCCAGGCATCGTCTCCCTCCTGAAGTCTCCAGTATCACCTCTCCCAATGATCCCCGACCCTCGGGAGGCCCCCCGGGGGTGAGGGGTGGAAAGGTTTCCAAATTACAGCTCCAAATCCTTGTCAAATGAGACAAGACGTGGTGATTACAGATCCAGTGCCGTGATACATTGCGTACACTGTGTTGGGACTTCTTTATCTCGCCGCCATGATAAGCTGTGATGGAGGGGGAACTAATTCTTTACGCCGTGTCCATTTGGTGGTAATAGACGCGGATGCATCTGTGAAGTAAAGCGGTCCGGTTTGTGCTTTCGTGATTTGATGAGTGTAAATTGGGGAGATTAGTCTGAATAGATATCCGCCGAAAATGATTTGGGTACTATTTTTATGAACTCTGCATAAAGTGCTCCAGAAGCTTTTTCATCGTGATCCTTTTCATAGGAAATAAAATTCTTTTATGGAAGCTTTTTAAAAGTTTTTATTTTTTTACCCATCCTAATTTAAATTTAAAAAAAAAGTTCCCATTGAAAAAATCAACGAGCTTATAATGCATCTACTATCTTCAGTAATGGAAAAAAAAAATGCGTTTGGGCATTTATTATGATTGATGAGATTGTTATTACCTTTGCCTTTAATGAATTCTTCAAATTTATCATATTCAGGCCCGTATCAAGGATTTCACAAAGAGAGGGGTTTCAAAGATCTTTTAAAAATCATTTCTCGCAGTGGCGGGAAAACACCCCTTGTACCTATTAATTTATTTCTGTTTTATGGTTATAATCAAGCAATGAGGTACTGTAGGGGTCAACGTCACAGAGCAATTGATTTTACTACTACTTTAACAGTTTTATGAATGCTCCATCAAACCAGCAGCAATTACTTGCTAATACACATAAGAAGTCTCGCTTAATTTCAATGCTTTCAGAAAAATTAAAAGCTGCTCATATTTTTGTGAAGCAAGCTAATAATAAAGCTGATGTTCAAATAATTGAAACAGCTTTAGAAAATTTCAACACGAATACAACTATTCATATTGGTGAAAATGTCGACTAGCTTATAATACGGACTGCAAGAAATCCTACTGACAGACTTATTCACTTTTAAAAACCTAGTAAACTGGAAAAGAAGCAAAACTGTATTCATCACAAAGTTTAGCTTCATATCCAATGTGTCAAGATCATATATGATTTTTACATGCAATAATTGGATGAAATACTACGTCAGCGTTTTACCAGCGAAGCAAAACAAAAGTATTTAAATTATTTGAAAAACATCAGGATTTAATTAATTGCAGAAGTATTCAAAAATATCGGCTCTTCTCCCGATATCATTCTCACAAATGGAATTTGCTGTTTTCTTGCTATGTATGGAGCGCTAAAAAAATTGTTTCCCTTGACAAGTACAGGTATTTAAGTTTCATGAAAAATACACGAAACAATAAACATGTTCAAATATGAGCCGCTCAGAAGCTAATGCGGTTAAGTCCATTTTTTGATATTTTCTGATTTTTGGAAATTTTGATGAAATAAATAATAATGTTCTTAGTTATTAAAGGATTTACTCATTGGTTACTTTTTTCTAGGTTAGACAGCCCTTTTTTTTAATAACTTCTGAATATATTGTATAATAATTTCAGAAGCCATTGTGAATAAGTCCACCTTTTATCATTATTTTTTTACATAAACCATGAAATGAAAGTTAAATTATTCTTCTTCTTTCTATATTTGTTGGCAACACTGAAAAACAAGAAATTCATAGTAACTTTAACTGTCACCTTCTAATTAGAATTATTTGAGTTTTATGCGTCAGAACACAAAAATATTACGTTGAAGTGTTTGCGAAAATTATTGTGTTATCAAAAACATTAAATAAATTTTCTTAAATAACTGTAAAAACTCTGACTTTTTAAAATAATAAAATAGATTTATTGTAAGGGTATAGAAACTAAAAAAATGTCAATGGAAATGGAACACAGTGAAAGTGATGCGATATTTCATTCTAATTCAAGGAGAGTTAACCGTATTGATTCTGATAAATCGTCAGATAACGAAGATACAGAAAATCATCAAAATAATGGAAAAGTTGGTAGAAAACACAGCAGGAATCCTGGGAAATGGTCTAGAAATGTTGAGAAACAAAAAAGGATACAAGGTAAACAATATCAAAATAGAAATAAAAGAATAATTCCTGCAAAGAAATTTGATAATAAACCTTTTAACTGTTTACGACTTCGTAATCGCAAGATAACCTTTTATCAAAGAAAACAGGCGATGAAAAATTTTTACAAGCTTAATGATCATCATAAGCAAAATATATTTTTAAGTGGGTTAATTAGAGTCCATGTTATCAAAAGACAACGACTCAGGAATAACACCAATGGACCAAGATCTCAGTCTTTTGAATATTTTATTAGACTTAACGGCCAAGATGTTGGTGTTTGCAAAAAATATTTTATAGAAACATATCAAATAAGTAACGGGCAACTATATAATTGCTATTCAAAGGAAGATCTGAAGGCCCACCGGGGGCAACATATTCCAGGTAACAAAATACATGAATCCCATGTACGAAAACATTAAGTTCCTTTCCTGCTATTTCAAGCAATTATACAAGTCATAATCCCAGACGCAGATACTTAAATTCAGAACTTTCTATTGTAAAAGAAAGAACCCTTTCAGAGTTATAGAAATGAATACACAAGAATTTCTTTCCACAAAACCAATGGAAGAAGCTGTTACCAGCAGAAAAAAATCAACAAGTAGACTAACAGTCAATTGGCTTAATATGAGATGGATAAAATTGGAAAGGTCAAACCCAAGCAGCATTAAGTTCAAACATAATTTTGACGAGGTTGACACCTTTCATGTAATTAATATTAAAAAAAAATAGGTAGGCCAGAAAATTTAAAAAATATAACTCAACCTATATTATATCCTAATGGCAGAACAATTTCAAGAGAAACAAAAAAAGACATCATTTATTTATTAAAGTCTATACCTCCAATTAAACACGACTTCTACAGGACATTAAGGACAACACGTGGAGATCAAGATTTACACTTAAATAACTCGGAAGAAGATGATGTTTGTTATGATGAATAAACAGAAAACGTATGACCCAATAAATGTTATTTTATTATTTTTACATAAATTTCTTATATTTTTCAGCTGCCAAAAGATATGTCCTAAAAGTTTTACGATGCTGTCATTATTTCAATAAATACTTACGTTTTTATTAACACATCCTGTACATATCTTGTTTTTTTTGCAATGTTTACACCTCGAAAAAAGACTGTATACACTTTTCCAATTAAATTAATAAACCAAGAATTTTTAAAAACTAATGTATCAAAAAACATTACTTTTCTCAGTTTTTGTGTTTTGGACTTAACCGCATTGGCTTCTGAGCGGCTCATATCCTGTCGTCCTTTAACATCTGTTGCTGTTTTTCAACATGTATGTGATCCATCTCTTTCATTCGAGCAATCTTCAGAAGTTCAAGACTAAGGAGAAAAAGAAGAAATCGAAGATCATATCACTGTTCTGTTCAAGACTTTAAAGAACAATGAAAACACATTTTTTTGAAACCAAATAGAAAACTATATGATAATATTTGTCATTTTCTCTGTCGTAATTCTGCACCTCATATGAGACTCCTACTTCAAAAAGAGATATTTTAGTTTCAAAATGCCGCAAAAGTACTTTTTTTTTTAAATGTTTGTACAACAACTCCACTTGATTATGTGAAGCATGTAAGAGATCTTTAAATGAGTGCAAGAATCATCTTTAAATGGCTCCACCGATTCCAAAGTCTTACTCTCAACTAATTGGTGGTGTCTGCCTGAGAGGCAAAATTACATGAGCTTCTTAACAAACATGTTTCTTTCGCTGAAATAAGTAAGAATATTTTCTCATTCTTTCTCCGTCATGTCTGCATGTATATAGTGTGCATGCATTTAAATTTGTTTTAAATGAAAAATAAATCCTAAAAAGAGAGAAAATAATAAATATTTAAAAAAAAAATGTTTCGCACTTGCTTTCAAAGGCATCTGATATCCGCAAAATGGTGAAAATATAATGTTTATTTTGTCAATTTTTCATAATTCGGTCCAGAGAGTGTTGAACTAGATAAAAATTCTTCCTATGAATATATTGCATAATTTACAAACTTTATATGCACTTTTTTATGATTAACCTTACCATTTGTGAAATATTTGCCAAAAAACCCCAGACTTTTTGACCTTTCACATTGCATAAAATGTTTATATTAAGTGGGATCGATGGGAATTTTTGATATTTCATTTATTATTGTATATTTTATGTCTGTACCAACTTTCAGCTCTATGTGAATTTTTCCGATTTTTAATTTTTTTTTTTTTTTTTTGGTGGTTTATTTTGACCTTTGACCATCTGTAAAAAATTTATTTCAAGTGGAAACGAATGGAATTTTTGATATCTCATTTACAATGATGCATTTAAGGTCGGTACCAATTTTCAACACTGTACGAATGTTTCCAGTTTTTTTTTTTTTTTTTTTAATTTCAATTTTGACCTTTTTGAACATTTTTGGTTCCACCGGGCTCGATGAGGACTTTTGACATTTCACTTATAATGATATCTTTAAGGTCTGTACCAATTTTCAGCTCTATGCGAATTTTTCCGAACTCGAATGTCTATATTGACCGGGCTATAAGTTAAATATTATTTTCTTCGTATTGATTTGTATCATTATTTTCCCCCAATGGCAGGGGTTTCACCCCTAAAACCGTCCCCTTGTACATGGCCCGCTATATGCTTCCCAGAAGTACACTGTAAAAAAAATCCGGAAACGTTTCTGAGTATATCGTGCAGCTGTGGTTCATGAAAGTTTCAAAAACGTTTCTGAGTATTTCGGAATCCTCTTTCTGTAATGTCCAGAAACGTGTCTGAGTATTTCGGAATCCTCTTTCTGTAATTTTCAGAAACGTTTCTGAGTATTTCGGAATCCTCTTTCCGTAATTTCCAGAAATGTTTCTGAGTATTCTGTGCAGCTGTGGTTCATGAAAGTTTCGAAAACGTTTCCGAGTATTTCGGAGTTCTCCAAACAATTTTCAAAAACGTTTCCGAGAATTTCGGAATCCTTTTTCCGTGATTTTTTCTAAAATATAATTCTTTATTATAGTATTGCATACCATATCAGTTTCAATTCTTTCATATCTAAGAGCAATAATACAAGCAATTTTAGAATCATTCGTGGATTTTTTTTTTTTTTTTTGGAATTTCTAATGACAAATAGCATGGTTAACAGCATAACATATGCACAGTTATAAATTTTTGAAAAATTATGAAATAATCTAGTAGTTTCATTCCTAATCACAAAATCGTCGGGGAATTGGAGTGGGGGTACCTTCTGAAAAGTGGGGATTGTTTGTTAAACAATCTTAAACTTCAGTTTTTCTCTCAATATTTTCAAGACAAAACTATCAACATATTGTATTTTTAATGCAGAACTTAAAAACATATCTTGTATCAAACTTGATAGCTTTTATCTTCGGATAAAATTTGACAGGACTTACCTACCCTTCGCGTTCCGGAATTCGTTCACCTCAAGTCAATTTCTCTGACGAACAAAGTGTACCGAAAAGTACCAACAGAGAAATTGATGAATTTAAATATGACACCAAGTCCCCCTGCAGGAACCATTCGGGTTGATTCTTCTGTTCTTGCCCTTTTCCAGCTCATCACAAATATGAATACTTATTCAAAATAGGTTACTGATTTTATTTTTACAGTGTGCGCAAAATGCATTATATATTTTATTTATTAAAACATTGAACTCTATTACATGATTATTCCATTTCATATATACGAGAATACCCCCCCCCCCCACCATAAGAGTGATGGTGCACCCATAAAATGCTATGAAGCGCCCACCCCCCGTTGAAAAAGCAACATCATATACATTATAAATCAAAGTATCATATACATTATAAATCAAAGTATCATATAAATTATAAGTCAAATACTTTAATATGGTGTAAAAATACAAAATTATTTTATTAAGTCTTTTTTTTTTTTTTTTTGCTTTTGGTAAAATTGAGGCTCGTAAAACGAAAAAAATGAAGACACTTTTAAATACATATATGTATCTATTTGTTATATAAATTAATACACATTTAACTAATTTAAAGCGTTTCGCTAATGCAAATATTTAAAGAGATATCGTCATTTAGATAATACTGAAGCACTACGTTCCTAATTACAAGAGATAGTTTTTTTTTTACTTCATACAATCTAGCTACACTGCTTACAATAGAATGAAAACATGCAACCTTAAAGACGAACTATCAAACCTGTCAATTTGCATATTATAACATTTAATTCATAATGCTTGATACATAAATGTTCAGCCAAATATTAACTGAGATTGACACATAAAAACAAAGTACACAATAACACTTATTTAAATTTTTTTATAATCTTCAATTCATAAATTTTACAAAATAAAACTAGACACACTTGCACTTTAAATATGTGTTCTATGTAATTAAAAATATTTTCAAATTGCAATAGTTCACAACGAAAAAATAATACTGAAGAAAATATTTTTTTTAACGAGATTTATATGAACTAAATCTCTTTAAAGTAATAGAGTTGCAAAGCGACTTACCTATTCGTCGGTGGTGGTCTTTTGCAGGCTTTGGTCACCAAAAAGGTGATTCTTATGACAGAATAAAGTTCTGCCAACAAAAATTACCCATTTGGTAGAAAGAAGAAAAGTATCCAAGAAAAAAGTAAATTACCTACACAAGTTATGCGACGCAATGAATTTACATGGCGTCCTCTCGGCAATTATTTGGTTTTTAATTTCAGTTTGTATTCCTTCCGCGAGCATGCGTCGAGAATTTGCACTTCGTACTTAAAAATAAGTGACATAGCTTCAAATTCAATCTCATGACGATATACATATGCAAGAAAATATAAGACTTTAAAATTATCTTCAGTGAATTCATGCGAGGAACAAAACTTCTACTAATCCCCTTGATGAGTGTTACTTCGCGTACATGAGTCAGCACTTGTTTTCATTGCGTGCTTTCGAAAGTTTCAGTTTAGATTTGCTGCTGGACTATAAAACTGCCGTGTGAGCTGCGCATGCGTCGACTCTTACTTTCTTGCTAAACGGGAAACGTTTTTGATTATAGCAGAAAACTGCGGAGGGCGTACGAATCTGTGTATTACGGAAAACTTTTTTGTATATTCAGAGAGTTTTCCGAGATTTTTTACAGTGTAGTTAGAATTAAAACCGCCGTGTATCTAAAATTTAAATAAAAATTAATCTCGGTTCATCCATATTTAATCCACCGAATATGTTGTCATCGGATGTCAAAACAGTGTACGATTGATTAAAAAATGCAGACACTATCTTCATTAATGTCTCTGCTTTGGTCACTTAATCACCATTTCGTAAGTTAATCACAGTATATCATATTTTCGAACTTGCCGTTCACCTACATTCTTTTTTTCCGGAGGCTAAAAATTTGGCATCTGATAAAACCCAAATTTTTCTTTTTTGAAACTGACATTGAAATCCAGCTGTTTTTCCCGAATTTCTTTTCCTGTCTTTTACATTTTTAAATAGGATATTATTTCCAGTTTTTATGTAACGATAGGTTTTAAAAAAGAATTTTATCATTTTTAGAGTTTTTTTTTTTTTTTTTTTTTTTCATAATTTACGGTGAATCATTTTTTTTTTATTGTTCGCTTTCATTTTAGTTCATTCATGTACCAAATTTATGTACTAAAATTTTAAAATGGCGAATTTGTTCTTAATTAATACAGAATGTGTCCCCCCCCCCTTTTTTGGGTTTTTTTCCCCTAATTAAATTCAAGAGCATTGTGCAAGAAGGGAAAAACTCAAGTTTTTGCCGACGGGAGAGCCCTTACTGACACTTAATTATACAGGGGCAACTTTTTATTTTATTCAATTGTCTTTGAAATTGATTTCATATCGACATAATTTGACATAGTTATGAATATAAAGCCGAAATATTTAAAAATGCATTTTTAGAACGTTCTCCTCCCCCCCCCTTCTTTTTTTTTTTTTAAATCCTGAATTGTCTTTTAAATGGACCTGTCTCCTTGCGCTAAAGTTTTCCATTATTTCCAGTTGTAGACGCATTCTAAAATAGACAAAATCTTTTAAAATTAACTGTCCCCTTCTTTTAGCGAAACTTTCAATTCCTTCCAGTTGTCCTGTAGTATTCAAATATAAAAATTGAAGAAGAGAGGGGAAAAAATATCTTTGAAGCATGAATTGCTCTGAAAATTTCTTCGAAGACTTTTTATACTCCGTTTTAATGTATGAGCAGTTGACGAACATCCCACCCTAATTTCGAACATTCTATCAGATTTTATTTTATCGCTGCCGATGCGGCCCGAAAAATAGAAGGAAATTACCGTAAATAAAGATCTAATCTAAGTTTTCCTTTCCTCTGCGAAAATGGCGCCACCCTTTCCACTAGCAGCGGAAGCCACTTTCTTCGCTGCCTAACTAATAAAAGCTCGTTTTTATGACATCAACGGTGGTGTGTATATTCCCCGCCATCTGTATTAAAAGGGTTGGTGGGGATTGTGTACTGAGGCCTCGGGGGTCAGCCGGGTAGGGAAACTTAATTTTTTGTCTGCTCCCAATATTATTGGATACTATCACTTCCTCGGCAGCTTTATTACGGCGACGAGAAATATATATATATATGAATAGATCAGGCTTCGTGTTTATATTTTTTATGCGCCACATCACCCCTTTTTTAATTTCGATCGTTCGTCATGTCTGAAATTCCTCTTTTAATTTTCTCGTTTGCCCCCTGGCGATCATGACAGATGGTGGCAACATTCGTTTAGGTGTAAATTAGTTTTTTTCATCTTTTCTCGCCATTTTTCTTTTTGCTGGCGAAAGGGATTTTTATTTGGGCGTTTATTCTGTGGCTAATAGTACTAATCCCCGCAGGTGGGTTTTGTACCAGTTCCGTAGATCACGATTGTGAGTAAATTGCTGTTGAGGGTGATTTTTCTGTTTTCTTCCGTTATCTCTCCTTGTACACGAGGAGTGAAATCAGATTCGCCTATATAAGTGTGTTTATTAGGGGGGAAAAAAAGAAAAAAAAAAAACCTCAAGAGAGGATCTGGTTACTTATGGCAGCTGCATTTTCGCGTGTTGGTAGTCGATAGATCAACTTCATTAATTGTTAATGGGAAGTAATTCCATACGCCCCTTATTTATTTATACGTATCATGAATTTGAAAACATCTGCGCTTCTTACTCTGTGCTTATTATTATTATTGATTATTTATTGTTTCAAAATGCTACGTAGTTATTTCGATTATTCACCAATAATTGTAGTAGTGATGTGAAGTAATGTTTGGTGCGTTATATTGCATCCTCGTGGATTTATAAAAGAGTTCTGTAACGTAACTAACAATGGCATCGTTTTTTGCGTTATTTGAAATACTATTTAGTACAATTTCAATTATATCATTATTGTGAGGAATTCTGTTACATATTTGAAATATCAATCGTAGTAATTGAATCGTTTATTTCAAAAACCAAGGATATCACCATATTAAACTATTCAATTATGATTACAACATTGTTTATTGACAGAAATACCTAAACATGTATCCCTTTTAATTTAAAACATTGTAATCCTTATAGAAACAGTTTAGTACTAAGATAATAAAAAATTTCGAAATTTGAGTCTGTCGCTTGAGAGGTTTTTGAAAGAAATGGTTCAATTACTGTCTGTTATGTAGCTAGGAAGCGTTTTGAAACGACATATTGTTGTGTTCTTGCCAACATCATTTATTAGTTGTATTTTGTTGTGTCATAAAAGTTTGTTTGTTCATGTGAGAATTTAGAGTAAATTCCGGTACTACAAGTGTCGATAAATCTGACTGAGAATCGGTCTATTGAGCGCACATCGATGTTTTTCAGAGACTGGGGAGTTGGAGGGTTCCTGGTTGGATGTAGTCGGCCGTAGATCCCCGTGTGCGCTAATAGCAACTGGTGTGCCTTGTACGTTGGAGGGGCTGTCCAAAAATGTTATTTTTTTTCATTTGACATTTTTGACCCTTCCCTCTTGTCCCATGTCACAAAATTTCACTCATCACCATATCCTTGTCTCAATATCCCCCTCCCCTCTGCCTCGTGACATCATGTTTTGTGCTCAGTCACAAACATGTTGTGCTCAAAATCCTCCAAGTTCTCATTCCAAACCAATACCTCTGAAGATGCTGAACCAGAGCTGCTATTGCTAGCCTCCCGGTCTGTACAAAAGAGCAGTCTCCAGGACGCCATCCAACCAGTTTACTTACATCTAGTGATAGATTCGGTGGCCTTTGGAGAGCAGCAATCTGAATTCTATGAGAAATCAAATCCTTTGCCGGCAACCTTATCTAGTGGTCAGAGAAGTCTGACTGCGATGGGGAGGTCCTGAGTTGGAATCCCGATTCTGGCATGGATATACTTTCTCTCACTCGTCCTTTCTTTTTGTGAAGGTGTTGTTCTGTGAATGGTTGCCTACCCTATAAACGGGTTCTTATGGCATGTGTGTACTGTAGTAGTGCCTCACACCAAAAATTACGACACAGTTGGAAAAGTGAAGCAGCGCACCCTAAAATTGCCAGCCTAGTTGAAAACAACTTTCAACCCAGTGTCCTTCGTATCGGCTTATTGTATTTTGGTAGGAGTTGCAGTGGCAAAGCGCAAAGTTTTGATGAAAGGTTCTTTTGCCCAGATTAGAGAGAGAGAGAGAGGTAGGCGCATACAGCAGTCCCATATTTTCTGAAAAAAGTTTTTGATTGACGATACACAATTATAAATTTTGTTTCGTCATGGTAGGGGCTATAACTCCCGTATCTCCTACACCACCCAGGATGTGCATAATCTGCTTTCTGAGCGAATGGATACACGTGCGCAGGACCCCCTAACCGAACTTGAAACTGTGTTTTCTCATCGGTGTCGTCTGCGTTGACCAGATGGCGTCAGCGATCGCGCGGTCCGCTTCGAATTAGTTTTGGGGAGAAAGTCTCTCTTTCTCTTTTTTCTCTCCTACCCCGTTCCCCTCCCTCCGTCGCAGTTGATGCTAATCGCGTTTCTTGATTTTTGCGTCGCGGATTAGAAGGGTTGAGAGCTAAGTACTGGGAAGGACGAATCCTAATGGAATTGGCGGGAGAGTAGGGACACGTTCCGTGTGCTCCTGATGGAGAGTGTTCTTTTTTTTTTCTTTATGTTTGTGTTTGTCGGTAATCTTATTGGTCCATATTCAAACACGAGGGAATAGATCGGCTCACGGACTAATATTAGATTCCAAACGGCATTATAACGCTCTCAAAGGATGTATGTGTTCTGTTTAGTCAACTTGAACACTTTTTTGAGCAATCACGATTGCTTATTGTTCTCATTTGACTGTTTTTGATGTTCCGTGCCTTTTTCAGCTTGGACCAGAAGCCTGCAGCACCACCGCCCACCGTCCTCTGCAGGCGGCGCGGCGCCTGCTCCGGTCCTGAGCTATCCGCTTCTCCTGGTCGGAGGCGCTCATGTCCTACACTCACACACGCTCGCACACTCACACATATACACACACACACGCCTACGTGCATACACACAGATCTACACACACACACAAGCCCACACAACTATGCACACGTAACCGCCCAGGAGGAGAGGCAGGCTTGGGGGGAGGGGGGACAGGAGCTGTTTTTAGAAACAATAACTCCAATGAGTAGGGTCCTGTCTCAGTTCGTGATTGCGAAAAACATAATTTGAATTCAAAATTTTAGAATTCAAATTATTTTTTTTTTCGTTTCTTTGATTTATTGTGTTTAATGACAGAAAATCAGAGCGTATTAAGAATTTGCATTGTCTCGGTAATATTTGATTATTCATGCAAATTCATGGTTCTTCACTTATTTTCCTTTCCTCCCGAACTGGACTGTATTCGGGTCATTCTTCAAATTGTGTAACTTTTCTGCCACACGCCTTATACAGTAAAAACGTTAAGGAACATTCATTTAACAATGATTTTTAATTTCATCAAAAATATATCTATTTAAACCTGCCAACAATTTTTTAATAATAATTTTCATTGTAGTATATTTTTGGTTCACAACATGTGAATTCGCACCTCCGTGGCATGTCACACACCTTGTGTGACTGTTTATGTTGCTTAATAACTTGCTTAATTAAAAGTATATACTTATTTATTTATTATTCCCTTCACAAGTGTCTCAAATACTAATTGTTTAATTATATTTAATTTTTTAATGTAATGTTTTAGTTCCTTTTAGTAGGACAAGGAGTCATGTCACACAATAAATTCTCACCTCCATTACCTAAACACAAAATGTCATTCCTGATTAACACGTAGCAGTAATGACATCAAATTTTATTTTCCACGATACAAGGGAGCCCCCTTGTTTATTTTCAGCCATAGTTGGGGTTGTGAGAATTTGTCGAAAAACAAGAAGATAGATTTTGCTTTAAAAACTTAGTGTGGTTATTCTGACTTCTCACCTCCGTGAACTTGAATTTCAGGGATGTAAATTAATGTAAAAAAAAAAGTGAGCATGTTTTCATATGCTTAACATGTGCAGTTTGTAGCAATGAAGAAAAAAAAATTCCCTGAAAAATGTATCTATTAGGCCTGTATTAATGAAAAATTCCTCACCTCCGTCACAAACCTTATGAACGTCATTATTTTTGAGGCGAAGATAAATGAAGGAGGCGAAATACATCAATAATAGGCATTCTACCAAATTATAAATTGCCAGTATATCCTCAAATTTACTAAATACTATTTTTTAACATAAATTTAAAACTACTAATTAAGCCGTACTTGAATTAAGAGAGCTTAATATTGTATTCCCACTAATCATTAAAATAGCTGATTGTGTGTACAATTAACAAAACTACTACTTTGATATTAAATTGGCCTCAATTTTCAAATATTAAAAGTTTTTTCTTTTTTTTTTAATTTCTATGAACAAGGCATTTTTTTTATATTTATTTATGAGTAAAATAATTGGAACTTTGCTGGGCCATTGTTTATGGTTACTTCTAGTAGGTAACACTTTCATGTAAGAATGAAAAAAAAAAAAAGAAAGAAAGAAAAGGTTTCGAAATTGAAAAAAAAAAAATTGCGTTCAAAAATTACGTTTTCTGTAGAATGACCCATATCGTTTATATTCTATTCTGCGTTTCCCAATTTTAAATCGATTTTATGTTTTCAAATACCTTACTTTGAAAGTTTTTATGTGATTTAGAAACGTTTACACATTTGACGTTTAAGTAATCATTTAATTACCAAGAGATCATTTTTGAGGCTTTGCATATTTATTTGTTAACGATGGTTATCGCGAGTTGTCTGGAAGTGCTTTTTCACCATCATTTCTTGTCAAATAAAAGAAGAGAGAGAGAAAGAGAAACGAAGAAAATGCAGAAAAATTTGTAAGATGTTTAGTGAAATTGAGCCATCAATTGAAAAAAGTAAAACTTGAATTAGCTAGATGGTATTATCAAGGAAACTGCAAATGAAACAGTTAAGAGAATAATTAAATAAAACTGAAAATAGTGTGATTAGCTTTTGTTTCATTTAAACTGGTTAAATTATACAATATTTTATCCAAATCTGCCTTTCTGAAGTGCTGTAACTAGTTACGATTTTTTTTTCTTGGGGATCGAATCTGTGTCCCCCTTTTCTGTTGATTTTACCGCTTTTAGTAGTCAGTTCTGTACGTTTTAGACAATATTTTATGCTATACAACTACAATTTACAAACCCTTCTCTCGTTTGTCCTTCTGTGGTTGCTTAATTGGAAATGTTTCTGTTAATATGCTAGCTAATTGATATATGGGCCCCTTTGGCAGATGATACTGCGGACCCTTTTCCCTTTTTTTCCGAAGCGTCTACTTTTTGTCAAGCTTAAGAGAATTAGGTACATAAAAATAAATTCCAATTTTATATTTTCATATTAACAGCTAATATCGGTAATTCAATTATATATACATCGATCGTTGAAAGAAAATACTTCAATGAGAAACTCAAGCATTCAACCACAGTTTCTAATACTAAGTATTTTTAAACATGGAAGTTCATATCAAAAAGTTAAATGTGTTTAAGCATACTTGGTCGTTTAGCCTTTTTTTTATTTTATATATATATATATATATATATAAACGTAATGTATGGGGGGAGGGGAGGTTCCTGCTGTAGATTTTATGTTCTTTTAATTGGCTTTTTTTTTTTTTTTTTGCTTCAAGGTCAGCAGGTACGAGAGACACCCATTTCCTTTTCTATGTTTTTCTGTTACGTTAGAAGTAGAAGTTTGAGTAAATCCGGTTCATTCATTATTTGTTCTGCCAGAAATTATTCTTAGAACCTGCTGTGATAAAATGTTTGAGTGCGATAGAGTGAAAAGAAAAAGCATTCAAAGAACTTATCTCATTTCATTCAAAGAAATATTTTTAAAAACTACCTGGCATGCTGAATTGTGGAATTGTGCCGATTTTCGATTGTTTGAAGTAGGGGGATGCTGTGAATGCTAAAACTTTTTTTTTTTCTTTTCACCATTTTATTTTCATTTAAAAACATTTTCCTTTGCATCTCATATGAAAAATAGCTGTCCTGTGTCTCAATTTTTGAAATTATTTAACGCACAAATTTTTGATTCATTATTGACATCATTTGAAATGAAAAATCATTTAAATGAAGTATCATTTGAAATACTTTCTTCATAATGGGTTATGAAGATGATACTGCCGGTCTTTTTCCTTTTTTTCTGCGGTGACCTCTTTTTCTTCTCTGTTAAACTCAAGAAAATTATGAGCATTAATTATTAGCATTGAACTGCTTTTTTAATATATATATCCTAGAAATGTAACTGTAGACCCTTTTAAGTGTGTCTGTAATCTGCAAAGCATCTACTTTTTTGCCTCAAAGTGCAACTTAAACTCTTTTCATTGAGTCTTCGATTTGATTTTGCATTTGATTCGCATTTCTCACCAAACTCTATGGACTGTTTTTTAAGCTGAATCTTTGATTGCCATTGGATGGCTTTTTGGCCTGGAATGTAACTGTAGACACTTTCTTTGACTTGTTTTTGCTTCTAATTTCCATTTTGCATTAAACTGTAACGAATTTTTTTAAAAATAACTATTTTATCTGAATCTTTGATGGGCAGTGGATCGTTTCTTTTTTGTTTACCTTGGAAAATAACGTATGGTAATCGCTTTTGAACGAGTCTGTGATCTGCAAAGCATCTGTTTTTATCACCAAAATGCAACTTAACTTCTGTCAGTTTTGGTTCGAGAATGTACCTGTTAGTTAATTTTTCCCAAACAGGAAAAGATATTCCAAAAACGGAATTGTTGCAACCATAGTTTAAATATCTTCGAGAGCTAAAACCCTCGTTTCAACCTTTCACTCTAAAAAATAGTGACACAAATACAAAAAAAAAAAAAAAAAACTTGAATTCTCGCTGAATTTCTCGCCTAGTTCTTAACTGCCAACGCCTGGGAAGCAAGGTGGAAAAAAAACTGTGTATCTGATCGTGGTGTTCCATGTCGGTAAAGGATTTTCGCTTATCCTTTAAATCTCAATATATTTTTATATCGCATTCTACCCATTTTCCCCTCCCAGACTCTCTATCGTTCTTGTATCTTTATGCGTGGTGGTTTGTCTGTGCTGTCACTCTCACCTGGTAGGTTGTAGATTCTTTATCCTTGTTAATATCCTATCCATCATTTTTTCCCCAACTACTGCTATTTTCTCCTGTCCTATTTTCCTTTTATGTGGGGAAAAATTTCGGAGTATGATTGAATATATATTTCATTGGAACTTTTGAACGTTTTTTTTTTTAATGATGATGATCACAGCAATGGCCTTTGAACTTCTGCTACGAATGCTTAACATAGCTACTTGAGGCATATTTGTCAAATTGTGATCATTTGTTTTTTTCCATATGTAGGGCAGGGGCGGATACATACCATTTGTTTTTTTTTGGGGGGGGCGGGGGGGTGTTCACGCTGAAGAATATAGGTATTTTGGGTACGATACATTTCTGAAATTGCTTGGATTCAATAAAAATCACAAAATCGGTCAGGAATAATGCACAGTGACCTTATTTGTTAATTTCATAAGCAATGAAAGAAAGTAGCAGTTCAAATATTTATTTTGAACATTCAATTAATGAATTGTAATTATAACTGCAAATCGTTTACATTTTATTCGTGAAATATTTGAACACAGTTTGAGTAGATAAGGTCGTGGTGGCCTGATCGGTAAGGCATCGGACTTGTGATCGGAGGGTCCCGGGTTCGATCCTAGCTGGTAAAAGATCCACCGTCTTCATTAATGGTGACTGGGAGAGGTTAAATATACTCGTGATCACAAAGTTCTCCAAGTGATATGATACCTCTGGGGGCGATGAACCAGAGATAGCTCGGTTTCTGGTCTGGATCAAAAAATCACGGCTGTCTTCAGGGTCCCATCCAACTGATTAAACCACAAATAGTTGTAGGTACGGGGAACCCAAGATTGAAAAGTGTGGATAGATAATATTTTCGATGGTTTGGGGGGGGAGTCATGACCCCCGTGACCCTCTCCTTGTATCCGCCCTGATGAAGGGCAGAGTATAAAGTTTGAAGGTGACTAGTTGGTGGCAAGAGCCTGAAATTTTCTACTTCATTCTACAGTTATCGAATCAATATTTCTTGTCTAAATCAGTCTTTAAAAAAAGCAAAAACTGGTGCATCACTGGATGTATCGATTTATTTCTCAGTCACTTATGTAGTCTTAAAATCAGATTTAAAAAGGCAAAAACTTCTACATCGCTCGATATATCGATTTCCCTTTCAGCCGATATAGTCCATTACTGATTGTAAGATACAAAACCTTTGTACATCCTTTGATATATCGGTTTTTCTTTCAGTCACTTATGTAAACGAATTCCGTATTACCACCAAAACCATTTGAGTGCCACATGTTTTTGAGGAAATATCTTTCATATGAAAACTGAACGATAACAGGTCCCTTCAAACACCAGCTCGGTATAGGAAGAAAGTTGCCTTCGTGTCCTAAGTTAGTTATTGTGTTAATATTGCTTGCCGTTTATTTATTTATTTTTTTTTCTTTCTTCTCTTTATGGTTTTGGCACTTAGTGCCTAACTGAAAGTGTTATAAATTGTTTTCTCGGTATATTTTTTGCGAAATAAATTTTTTTTCCATCTCTTTTTTCGAAAATTAGTGAGTACATTGACCTTTCTGATAGTACAGTCAAGTCTCGACTTACGCGAGGGATGCATTCCAAGACCACTCGCATAAATCAAAATTTCGCTCTGTGGAAAAGGATACCTATACGATTTTTTGTGAATATACCTAATTTTTTCAGGCATTTGTAAACACCTCTAAAACTGCTTTAATAAAAACCGTTATAATACACCATTATATTGTTATAAAACATTTATTGCATACAGAAGTAAATTTTTATAGAATTGTTTTAAAAAGCTGTATTATATTTTACATAAAATATTCTTACGATGCATAAAATCAATGATCAACTTGAGAGAGAGAGACATAAAATAAAACAATACGGTACATACAGTATGTAGTAATAATTAAATGCAGTTGTGTAATAGTACCATACAGAAAATACAGTAATAAATGTATAACCTAAAAATGATTTATGCTCCGCGATCAGATTATCAGCCCTCCCCTGACAACGCATGCGCATCAGGATTCTGGAACTTCATCTGAGAAAGAGATAGCTGAGGAAAGAATGATGAGCTGATCTTCTGTTTTCTGTCGAAATAATTGTGCCAAAAATTTTTTTGTTGTGAGCGAAGAATTCGCGTTAGCTCTAAAATTCATTACTCGAGAAAAACTCGCGCTACAGCCATTTTGCGTAAGTCGAGTCGCGTTGTAGCGCGAGTCGACTGTATTCTTAGAGCTTTTTCTGTGCATACGCATTCTTCAACAAATATTAACAGGGGCTGTCCACAAATGATGTGAGGGAAGGGGAATAGTGAAATTGTGGCAGTTTGTGATAAGGAAGAGGGAGGAGGTAACAAAAAATGTGACATCATTCATTAAAAAAATAAGAATGTGTTAATAATATCGTGACATATGACAAGAGGGGCGGTGAAGTGTGACACTTCGCGACAAAGGCGGTCAAAAAAAGTTGGAAAAAAAAGTGCGACATCAATTATATGGACAGTCCTCACAGTCAAATTAATATTCTAAACTAAATTGATGCAATTCTTTCTGTCAATTTATTTTTATTTTGTACTAAAATTTTTTTCTCTTTATAGGTAAGTTCAAATGTTAACCGTCGTTCTCTCCATTTTTCTTCTTTATAAGTAAGTAATTAAATATTAAATACCAAGTATTATGTACTCGTATCATATTTTTTATGTAAACGCTATGAGCATCATTAACAGGTACTCCATATTTCTACGTACTATTTCATTATTTTGTAGAATTTTCATTCAAATATGTACTATTTATTTGAAATATAATGTTCGATTTTGGTTTTTTAATAAGGAGAACCCGGGAAACTTGTACCTTTTACGCACACTTTTAAAAAGTTGTGCAAAACGTTTCATTTCCCCTACCACAAAAACAAAGTTTTTGAAGACGAATGATTTTTTTTTTTCATGTTTTTATTCTAGAATCAATGAGAAAAATATATTAATTACCTAGAAACAAAATTCGAAATTCGTGTTTCATGGTGTTCTCGATATGAATTCCTATAAAAGTCCTATATTTTGTGAAGTAAATTCCAATTATATTTTTTAAAAATGTCGCTGCATATGGGATCTTCCGTACCACCCTCGTAAATATGAATGACAATACATTTATGCAAGCTATCCCACTACCGAGATGAAAAGAGTAAACTTCATCAGTGTTAATGATTCAAAAGACCCGGCCTTTCTCTTTCCCAGCAAGTACTGTTACGTCACACATCTTTTTCCATTTGTGTGACCCCTTGGGGATGTATATAACGTGAGACCCTGGGGAGGCCATTTTCGTACCTCGTACCGTGGAGAAATGAAAGTATTCTATTGAGTGTCCCCGCTGCCATTAGCAGTGCTGACTGACCCCCTCGCCGTCCCCTGAGCTTTCCTCTGTGGGTCCCGCCACTTGAAGCATCTGCCATATCGCCTGGGATTCATAATTGAGCCGTAATGCCGCTGCGATAATTGCCCTCAGCGGACGGGATCCAATGATTCGAGGTGATAGCGTCACCTGGGCGTTTATGTAAATACTGCATTAACTATTTCGGAGCACCAATTAAGAGGCAGTGCAATCGCCAAGAAGCTCAATGGTTGTTCGGAGAGAACATAGTACGTGCCGCAACAGGGAAAACTGTTATGCATTTTTAATGCTATTCTCTTCATGGGGATTGAATTCAACTTGTGTCGTTGACAGGGCGGAAGAGTCGGTGATTAGTTTAAAGTTTTTTTAGCCTTCTCTTGGATGCAGTCAAATGTTCTCGCGTGAGACTAACTAGGGGACATGAAGCAGCTGAGCTAAAAGTTTTGTGCATTCTCTTGTTGATGAAGCCGTTTATGTAATAAACTATTTTTTGATGAGACGATCAGAACTCATTTTCTACGCCTTCATTATGCATTTCGAATCCATTCGAGTTCAATTGCACTTCTTAAAAAAACAGTTTATGAACCGTTTGATGAAACCCTTTGTTTAAAACTCATTGTGAAAAACGTGATTGTTGGGGTTATCAAGTGCCGATTTGGTGTATTTTCTTTTGTTTATCTGGAAAAATTAATGAAAGATGCCCCCCCCCCTTTCTCCAATTTTAACTTCAATGGAATCATGTTCGTCAATAATAAAAGAAAAGAATTGTGGAATGTATACCATTATATTGAAATAATAATTTTTACTTCTTTGAAAAATACGCAATGAAAAAAAAACCATCGAAATGGTCCGACATATAAGATATAACATAATTTTACTCAACCTTTAATTTAAAAGAAACTGGTTCGTCCTATATTAAACGTCTTTTATTTATATTTCTCACAGTATATTTTATCAAGCAATAATTTATATTGTAAGTAGGGGTACCGTTGAATAAAACTGGATGGAACCGGATGACTTTAGCTTTTTACCGCCCTAACTCCATTATCGGGACAAAGCCTCAATCAATGCAGATTTCGAAAATAAGAAAAGGTGATAATGAATTTTGACAAGGTAGGAAAACCATGAGAAATTTCCTTGCAGATAAATGATCTTCATCTAGAGAGCAACGCCACCAGAGGGCGTTCGACACCTCATCACTAGTGAAAAGCTTATTAACAACTCCTCGAGGGCAATAAATCTCATAACACCCTACCCACAAGAGAATACCTACGTTTACCACCACAAACGCGGAGTGATATAGTGCCTCCTTTTTCAATAAACAATTCATCGCCAGCGATGCCGTTCGAGAACCTAATTACTCACTCCACTTCCTGTTCTTATAATGAACATCCCTTCAGTGGAACACACCCCTGCCACCCCTTTTATTCGCCTGAAGAAATTCTTTGCTTACATCAGCCAGTGAACGCAAGTTTGACAAGAAAATTAGCCACCATGTCATCACAAGGCATGAAATGAGTTTTACGCGTTGTTTGTTCATTCAAGAGACATTTTTTATGGTTAAAATTTCTCAAGTGGGATTCATGAGACGTATTTGCAGTAAGCACCAATTAGTTTGCTGGGGGAAGGGGCTTTTTAACAATGCCGATGTTCTTCTGGTAGTTTTAATTAGCGGTAGTCCTCCAGTTCGCTCGGAGGACGTCTTGTCATTTCACGAAGTAGAAGAAATTTGCGTCTGTGAGAGAAGAAGATGGACCTCGCCACCCGCATTCCTTTTTAAATTTCGAGGATCTTGAGTGTTAATTTAGGGGTTAGATACAAAAGCGGCGTAATCAGTGCTAACGTTTTAACAAGTAGTTTGCTGAAGTCGATGTCGAAAAAGTTATTTTATTAGCAGTTAATGCGCAATGTGACGCAAAATAAAAACTGCAATCTTTCAGTAATAAAATTTTGAATTCGGAATTTTCCGCAGTTGCATTACTATATCGGATATTTTCTCCTCAACTTAGTGATCTTCAGTAATTCTGTTCTGGTCGAATACATTGGAAAATAAAAATTGGGTTTTAATTGTTCACCGACTCCAGTTCTTTCTGATTTTCGCAGAACGGATAGGAAAAATTTAATTACAGTGTGCATTTACAATATCGTTTGCTTTGAAGGAATTCTAAATTCAAAAAAAAAAAAAAGCGAAAACATTTTCCCAACTGTTTTCTTGGTTATTTGCAAAAATTGTTTTGACGAAAACATTTTTATTCTAATAACATTGTGAGTATTAAGTATGTAATATGAATATCAAGCAGAAGGAAGAACTCTTGTCTACGAATATGAAAGGATTGAATTGTGCTTACGCTTTAGCAACTGTTGTTTAATTTGCTGCACTGCTGTTCAGTTTTTGTTATGGCTTCTTTCCAAGGCCAACGAGAAGCCATGTCAGCCTAGTCGGAAACTAGGGTTCCGAACCTTGGAGGGACCCAGCTCGGAGTTTGATTAGTATAAGTTTAAAATATGGTCTCCGGGAAGGGGTCCTGGCGACCAAACTGACAAGAGGCCCGCCTTAGCTCACTGCGGTCCTACTTTTTGCATTGCTTTTTGCTTTAAAAGAAGATACCTCTCCCTTTTAATACTCCTTGATAGTTTATTTGCTTTAACAAGTTTACCTTGTTCAAACTAGTTGAAACATTTAAAATGAGGTGTAAACACTCATCATGAAAGTTGGTGAAAACATGAGTAATCATGCAAAATTTTCATTCTGTACGAATTTAAGGCTTTAAGTAATAAATCCTCCTGGCAATTAATACCTCATTTGAACATGTTTGCAAAAGTATAGTTCTGCCAACAGATTTAAATATTCTCTGGACGATTCCCTAAGCCTCCATCATACGCGTTAAAGCATTGGCCTTCCATTCCAATACCTTCTGCTTCCAAGAATCTTCCACTTTTAAGTGGCTGTATCCCCTCATGAACTAATCCGTAGAGCCACTCGATTCCTTCGTCCAATCAATACTAATTACCCAATCCGACTGACATCTGAAGGAGTGGGGGTCTCTTTCTCCCCACCCCCCATTCGAAAAGCGATACCTTGTTGAGATAGTCGTTTGCTGTCGCCTGCGTTTCGGAAACATGTCGGAAACTTTTCGTGGATTTGGTTCCGGAAACGAGTTGTTGCTTTCTCGTCGGCACCCGGTTTGATTTCCGGTAGTTAGGAAACTGTTTTGTGGTGTTAATTGAATATTTTTTATTCACTTGATGATTGCGTGATTTCTTTTAGTTTATGACTTTAGTTTAAGACTTATACTTTAGTCTCCCAAATGACCGATTAATTGTAATTCAAGACGACTTTTAAGATCATAGTCAACGAACAAGGTCGCGAGTAATCTGTTTGTTTTATGCAGGAGCGCATCGTCTACCCCCTGAAACCTTCATTATAACACATATTCCAATCAGTGGCGGATACAAGAAGAGGGTCATGGGGGTGATGACCTCTCCCCCCTTCCGTCAAACCGTCTACAATAGTATTCGTCCACGTTGTGTTTCACTGTATGAACAAAATGTAAACGATTTCAGTTGTCTTTTCAATTCATTAATTATTTTTGAATGTAAATATTTGAAATTTCTTCTTTCATTGCTTATGAAATTAATTTGCATCGTTTATGCCTATTAGGAGCCCTATTGCTGACCAATTTTGTGCTTTTTATTGACACCCAAGCATTTTAAGAAATGTTTCATGCCTAAAACCGTACATTATTTTTTTGGTGGGGGGAGGACATTCTTCAGCATGCCCCCCTCCCAAAAAAAAATCTACGCTTTTAGGCACGAAACATTTCAGCAGCATGCTCTCCCCCCCTAAAATGATAGTCTGTATCCGCCCCTGATTCTAATCTTATTACAGTAATTTTTTTGTATATAAGAACTGTCATGTTGATGCCAGAGTCCATTCTAATTTAGCTTCTCATTAGTTTTTTCGTTTTTTATACGCTTTTAAAGCTACCACGCCTTTGTAATCCAGTTCTACACGTTATGTTCATTTGCTGCCGAACAAGCTTATTTCTCTTCCTAAGAGGCTTGCGGAAGACAAAAGGATGTGATACTAAGTCAATACTTTAGGTGCTCTTTGAGACCATTATAATAGAGATTTGGTTAAAATGAAACTCACTGAAAGTTTCTTCGTGGCTGTGCAATAAGAGCAATAGGTCTTACATCCTCTGTACTTGTTAAATTCAATTGGTGCTTTCTGTATGTATGACGTTAGGCTCAGTTGCTCTTGTTTCGAACATTGACAGGGAAAATATCTAATTTTCTTAGCTCTAAGTTTTGTTTATGCGTCTGAAAAGTTTCCGACCCTCGGGAGAGGTATCAATGAAAGCATTCCAATAAAACTATAGTTGGGGCAAACCTAACCTGGCGACACTGTGAAGGCTACGCAGGTCCGGATTACAGCATTATGACGTTACAGTATTAGACTTGCTTTATTTATGGGTAAAAATTGTTTTTATCTTGTGTTCAGTCGATTTTTGGTTTCTTTGAAGTAAATTGAATAGATTATTTTCTTTAACGAACTTTTTTTTTTTTTTTTTTTTTTTCATTCCTTTCAGTGATAGCAATAATATTGATTCTGTTTCTCACAGTTCGGAAATTGTTTTTTTTTTTTCTTTTTGTAACTCAAAAGAGTTGGAAATATGGTTCTATACAAAATTAAATGTAGTTTTATTGTTTTCCCAGTATAATTTCCATCAATATTTATGTGTGAAACTTACGTACCGAGTTTGATGCGAGAATGATTATTATATTTTATGTAAACGTATACACAATTCTGTATTTTCTTAAGTTTGAATTTCTCTGGAGATTTTAAATTGTGAAAAGCTTATTTCTGGAGCGGCCACATAATTGTTTATAACTGTTATTAGCAATTATATTCTTTATTATTGCTATCATTATTTTTATTTTAGTTTAACTTTTTGAATAGTTACCGTTTTGATTTGCTAAAGCGGAAAGTTAAAATATACTTTGCGTCATATCTATTCTGAAACTGAATAGATGTCTGGAGAAAGGGCTCATAAGGCAGTGACAGAAGCAAAGTGCCAAAATTTAAAATTTGGAGATATCAATACAAGTGGTAGGAGAATCTCTCCTCTGTTCTAGGACCAGACATGGTATTATTAACAGTAGTGCACTGTAAAAAAAATCCGGAAACGTTTCTGAGTATATCGTGCAGCTGCGGTTCATGAAATTTTCAAAAACGTTTCTGAGTATTTCGGAATTCTCTTTCTGTAATGTCCAGAAACGTGTCTGAGTATTTCGGAATCCTCTTTCAATGTTTCTGAGTATTTTGGAATACTCTTTCTGTAATTTTCAGAAACGTTTCTGAGTATTTCGGAATCCTCTTTCCGTAATTTCCAGAAATGTTTCTGAGTATTCTGTGCAGCTGTGGTTCATGAAAGTTTCGAAAACGTTTTCCGAGTATTTCGGAACTCTCCAAACAATTTTCAAAAACGTTTCCGAAAATTTCAGAATCCTTTTTCCGTGATTTTTTCTAAAATATAATTCTTTACTATAGTATTGCATACCATATCAGTTTCAGTTGTTTCATATCTAACAGCAATGAAACAAGCAATTTTAGAATCATTCGTCGATTTTTTTTTTCTTCTGAATTTCTAATGACAAATAGCATTATTAACAGCATAACATGCACAGTTATAAATTTTTGAAAATTTATGAAATAATATAGTAGTTTCGTTCCTAATCACAAAATCGTGAGGGGAGGGGGGGGGGTACTTTCTCAAAAGTGGGATTGTTTGTTAAACAATCTTAAACTTCAGTTTTTCTCTCAATATTTTCAAGACAAAATTATCAACATATTGTATTTTTAATGCAGAACTTAAAAACATAGCTTGTATCAAACTTGATAGCTTTTATTTTCGGATAAAATTTGACAGAACTTACCTTCCCTTCGCGTCAAGTCTATTTCTCTGACGAACAAAGTGTACCGAAAAGTACAACAGAGAAATTGGTGAATTTAAATATGACACCAAGTCCTCCTCTTGGAACCATTCGGGTTGACTCTTCTGTTCTTGCCCTTTTCCAGTTCATCACAAATATAAATACTTAATCAAAATAGGTTACTGATTTTATTTTTACAATGTGCGCAAAATGCATTATATATTTTATTTATTAACACATTGAATTATATTGCATGATTACTCCATTTCATATATACGAGATTCCCCCCCCCCCACACCATTAGAGTGATGGTGAACCCATAAAATGCTATAAAGCACCCCTCCCCCTTAAAAAAATGCAATCCATGAAAATGTCAATGGCAGTCTGCGTGATGAACGCCCCTCGTCTACTCCTCATATGTACATTGTATATTAATAACATAATATTTAAAAAATGATTACTTTTAAAACAATGACATGAAATAATATTTCTTTTAATTTCGGCTTGTAAATGCAGCTGTTCCATTTTTGCCACTGACTCATTCCTCCTGACTGTCCTATATTAAACTAGTATATCCACGAAGGAAATGTTATTAAACGGACAACTAATGTCAAGGAATTTTTTTATTGTCAACCACATTTAACAAAATGAATAAGCACATGAATTAATTGCATAACTATGTTGCTTACTAATAGATAACTGGGCCATTTTCTAATGGTATAAATATTTTTTAATAAATGAATAAATTATAATAAAAAAAAAGATAAATAATACTGGTACATTTTTTGTGAAGCATATTACAATACTAGAAAACATTTGCATTACCATATTTTTAATGAATTAAACAATTGATTTTTTTTTTTTTTTTTTTTTTTTTTTTTTGTATATCCAAGTATTTCGAAATAACTTTTCTGTGATTGCTTTTCAAATATAAATCTTATTTCTTTTGCGTAATTAATCAGTTTCAATTGGTTGCGCACATAGGTATGTAGGATAACTTTAAATTAATTCGATAAACGCAAAAACAGTTACAATTGGAGCCTCATCAAATGCAAATCAACAAAAATATAAATGTATATAACAACATGCTTTAAAATATTCATTAATACTTACAAGTGAACATGAGCGGAAGAAAATCGAAGTACCTCCATTACAACTGGATAAGTAATCCAAAGGGTTTCGTTTCATTCAGTATAAAAACGGGTGTTTAAACTATTCACGCTTGATCACACAATATATATGCAATCATGGTTGCACCGGAAATTGTAAAGAAGCAAATCGTTATTAACTAACTTAATAGCTGCGTACATCGTCTAAAAAATGAATGGCAGCCCAAAATGCAAAGGCATAAAATTAGTTTCGACACAATTTACTACTCTCTAGACATGAAATAACAAGCAATCCAATGCTAAACAGTTGCTGACTGCAGCAACCATAGATAAGGAAAAAAAATAAGCTCTCGTTTTTCCGACTCACTTGCGCCAGTGTTGAAGGATAAATACGTTTCGAAGCATTGCGCCTCACTTCCGCTTATAGATTTCTTGAAATAACAAAAAGCTTTCTGAATAATGAGGAGTTCGCTATTGGATGAAGGATTCTTATTATTTCGGAAACGTTTCCGATATACCCAGAAACGTTTCCGAAATTTGTTACAGTGTGGGTGCTGCTTGTTATATAGTGTGATTTAGAAAAAAAATCAATAAAAGCCTACCTGGGATCTAAACTACGTATTTTACTCAAAACTTTGAAAAGTCCACTTACATCCCTTTCGCTTCTCACTGCCTCATATGTCCTATATTTAAAACCCTTGAATATTTCCCCCCTCTTCTAGACGTCTATTCACTTAATGTTACTTATTTTATCCACTTAGAAATGAATATTTAAGTTTAAACATTTTCAATTTGCATTTGCAATTCATAAAATGTATCACTGCAAACCGAATTCAAGCAGCTAAAAAATTCCTTTATAAAATTTTGCAAAACTATTTATTAAATCTAAATTTTACCGTTCAATTTCCATTATTCAAGCCGTTTTACTCTGCAAACAATTTCCATAAACGTAAAACTTGAGCATGCTGATTTCACAGAATTACACACCTCAAAACTCTTGCATATTCATTTACATTTTTGCTTATGGGACTCGGAAATTACGCAATCAGGCGATGAACGTTAGTACATTATAATGCATTATAATTACTGTTATGTTTTAGGTATGATGAATTTTTATGCATTCACTAATGTGTCGCTTTGAGGAAATACTCATAAATATGCATAGTGCTCATGTACGCGTATGTAATTTGAAGAAAGCTTATGCAATTCTCCCTCCGCTTTAGATGTTCAAAATGGTAAAAATTGGTCGTGTAATGACTTTTGTTGACATTTGATCCCCCTAACTTAATCAATACTAATTACCTGATCAAAGGGACTTCTTTTAGAGCATCGAGGAAAGTGGCGACTTCCTCTTGTGAGGCAAATAAATAACCTTGTTCGGAAAGATTGTTTTTTTTTTTTTTCTTCTCAATGTCGCTGAAGAGATAGTTTTCCTTTTGACGATTGCTAGATGGAATGTTTAAGGAAGTTTCAGACGAATTCGTAAATAGTGGAATGTAGCCATTTCGTTTCTGTTAACTGATGTTTATGGACTCTTTTGGAATTTTCGAAAGTGAAATAAATTAAGAAATAAAATAAACTAAAAAAAAAATGCTCCAGAACGAGTCCAATGAACTTTCTTGAGAAAGGAAACTCTTCATATTTTATTTCTCCAAAATAATTGTTATGAAAAATTAAAAGAAACAGAAAGAATTATGAAGACACTTAAAAACGCTGAAAGGGTCGACTCCGTGTATTCTCCACTTTTCACTCCAGGGTTGCCCATACCTTCCACTGTTTGTGGTTTAACCACTTGGATGGGACCCTGAAGATAGCTCTGATTTTTTGATCCAGACCTGGATCCGAGCAATCCCTGGTCCAGCATTCCCAGAGGTGTCGTTTCCTTAGAAGGACTTTGTGGCCACGAGCATATTTAACGTCTCCCAGTCACCATTAATGAAGACGGTGGATCTTCGACCGGTTAGGATCGAACCCGGGACCCTCCGATCACAAGTCCGTCGTCTTACCGATCAGACCACCACGACCCTGTATTCTCTCCACTGTTAAACAATATTTCGATGAAGCCTCGTGAATGATGACGGAGAAGGATTACCAGACCTGATGTACTTTTCATTTTTTCTATTTGTTCGTTATGCAAGACTCTAGGAAATTTCGGACATCCTGTACAATATTCAAATACTTCTTAATTCCACAAATTAAAAGAGAAAGTCACTCATTCTCAATTTTTATCCCACGTCACTAACTTTCGGCTGGCTCTATAAAAGATTTTATGAATCCCAAAGTATTGCTCGGTTTAAGCGGGTTTGCTCGTTAAATCCCTGTTTTGGTTAAATCTAGGCTCGTTTTTAAACGATTTTGTCTGCATGGTCATACAATCGTGACTTTTATGTTAATATTCATTGGGAACTCAGCCCTATTTTTTGGCATAAAAAAATCTGTTAGAAATTTCAATGGTTTTGAAAAATGAACCAACTTTTAAACGGCATTGTTTTTCATTTCGGTTTTTGACAAATAACCAAAGAGATATATCTTCTAAAAAAAGAGAGAGAGAGAGTTTTTCCAGATCTGAAGTCCGAACAGCTTTTCTCATATCAATTAGTTAAGCCCGTCTCCACATGCAAAGGCAAGTTAATTGCGCTGCCCTAGTCTCTTCCAAATCAAACAGAAATCAAGACCCTCCAGCGTACTCTGTTCTAAAATCAATACTAATTACTCTCGAATAGTTTTCCGAACACTGAAAATTCACTCTTTCGAGTTCCGAAAGTCACGAATGGGTCGCATTGTGTCCGTTCGAAAACGCTTATTGTTCGATTCTCATTCGTGATTATTGAAGATGGCATTGACTGCGTTTGGGATTCGTTTTTAATTGTATCGTTCGTTTCTTGGCGAAAGAGGTGCAGCTGGCTCGCCAGTTTAGCAAGTTTGATAACATTTATGGGGGAAACAGCTTTTGAATTCCTGATAATGTTACTTTCTTTCAGTGTGTGTTTAAATCGCCATGAGAGCTTTTTGAACAATCTGAGGCTGCTTATTGATTTCACTTTCACTGTGGCTTGGCGATTCTCTTTCCAGTGCTCTTGGTAGATAGCGAGTCACGTAATGCATTGTTTTTATTTTATTTCTATTTTATTCTTATTTTGTTTTATTTTACATTTTTCGCAGACAATCTACTTTTTTGGGGTTTTTTTCTTTTTTTTTTTAATTTTTTGTTTTCTCTTCATTCATTTATTTTTGCAGACGATAAATCTTTTTGCATCTTACTGATTCATCATTTCCCGGTTTTACTATAATAATACTTTTTTTTTTATATAAGTGATTCTTTTTCAACTTGCTTTTGATTGCTTTTTATTTCTTCCTAGTGGAGAAAATATTTTCTTTTCCTTTCGTAAACGTCATTTATGGACATTTTGTTGAATTTATATAATTAAAAAACTTTAAATGAAATATTTTTGCTTGTTGTTGCTGTCTTGTGCCAGTTAGGCTGGCAATTTGGGGTGCGCTGCTTCACTTTTCCAACTGTACCCTAATTTGGTGTGAGGTCCGATTTCCACAGTACAAACATGCCATGGGGACCTGTTTATAGGGTAGGCAACCATTCACAGCACAACAATACATTTACATAAAGGAAGGACAAAGACCGAAGAGAGAAAGTACATCCATGCCGAGCCGAGATTCGAACGCAGGACCACCTCATAGCGGTCAGACTCCTCTGACCACTAGACAAGGCGGACAGCATATTTTTGCTTATATCAAGTAAAAAATCTTTGTAATTATTTCTTTCTCCTGAAAACGATCTATGTTTTAAGGATTTTTCTTCATACTCTGATGATATTTATTCTTCTTAAACTTATTTTGTAATCGTTTTTAACACCCTTTTGCTATATTTATGCAAATACTATATGGTTGAATCAGAAATAAAACCATTTTTGCGTATGTTGTATGATTTCCCGATAGCTTATTCTTTCTTTCTTTCTTTTTTTCTTTTGTGTCTTAGAAAAATTCCTATCTTAATCGTGATTGCGAAAAACGATTTGAATTTTTCAGAAACGAAATCAAGTTATTTTTACAATTTATTTACATTTTATTTTGATTAGTTCAGTTTATAAATAAGGAAATCAATGTTATAAACACTATAGCTGCCACAATCCCTATTAGGGGGTTTTGAAATTTTTCGTACATTGCTCTACAGCACTGCATTTAGATGTTTATTTTTCTATCTGCAGTTTCTGTAAAACTGTCTTCTCTGCAACTGTTTGAAACAAGCAGGAAAGCATAGCAGCGCGGCGTATTATCCGCCGATAATAGGTTGTTTCTTGTTATTTAATGCAGTATACGATCGATTCAACCAAATGATTTTTTTAAAAATACTTTTGTATCTTTGTACGTTTGAGAAAATTAATGAGTAGCATCGCAAACCAAAAACCAGTTCTGAAAGATTGCTGCATACTTTCAGCGAAATGTTAATATTTTGCACTGGCGGTAGTCGCACGGCTTTGCTCGTAGTAGAAATTTAAAAGGTCATTTGGCTAGCCTGTATATTTACAAATAATGGATGATGAATTTCTCGCCAATTTGCTATGTTCATTTGTTCGCCCATAGTCCACGTTGTGGTAATTTGCTCGTCCTCGTTTTGGTAATTTGCTCATCCACGTTATGATAATTTGCTCCGTAAAATGTTCTTAAAATTGGAGTACAAAAAGAATAAAACCGAATTTTTGAAAAATCGCTTCGACGTGCACACTCCCATGCTAAGAACTAATTCTGTGCCAAATTTCATGAAAATCGGCATCACAGACATCCGGCATCCGAGACAGAGATTCAGACTTTCATCATTTTTATCAGTAAAGAAGAGGACGTGTCATATCAAATTACATAAAAACGAGTCCAAAATGCCAAATATTCAACAAGTAAAAGCTAAATGTGAACAACTTGGAACATTTAAAGCTAAAACAAAAAACGTTGAAGGCTCAAGAATTCCCCCCCCCCCTCCATAATACGCCGTCTAATGTTTTTTCCCTCTCTTATATGACTGTAGTTGCTCCTATTATTTTTCATAAAAATTATATATATATATATATATATATATATATATATATATATATATATATATATATGGCATAACTTGAGAAGGAGTTATCATTTTTTGTTGATACTCATCTACTCAGTCCACTCATTGTAACTACCAAAGAGGTCAACCACAGGACACATATACAACAACAACAACAACAACAAACATTTCAACCCATTTCTTGTACCAGGAAAACGTACTCAGCTCAAAGGATATCCTGCTTAAAGGAGCTCATAAAAGCCCTTTTACACAGATCCAAGTTATAGTCTCCGGAAATGAAAACGAGATCGAAAGAATACCAGCCTTTGATATCCCCCAGGGACAGATACGAAGGCCAAACAAGGTCATCAGCCGAATTAAAATACTACATCATCTTTGCGGCATTGAAAACCGATAACATAGCGATGATACCTTTTCTTTTTTGATAATTTTTATCTTCTTTTCTCCGAAGATAGGTTCGAGCCAAATATAGTCAGTTATTGCCTTAGCCACTTTTCTTGCTGCTGGAGTAGTGTAAGACGGAAGATGAACGTTTAATATGAATGTTTTAAGCTTACTTGTTTGTTCCAAGAAAAACAAAAAAGGTTGGGATTAATTATTTTTCTTTCAACTTGTGCAATTGATTATTCAAACCATAAAATGAATCTGTCTTCAAAAAGTAGCACAACATTTCAAAAACTATGTTTAAGTAAACAGCTCGTTTCAAACAAAATTTTCAAGTTGAAATTTTAATGATATGAGTGGTACTTTTATAACCACATACACAGACGTAACCAGGCTTTTGCTTCGGACAGGTTTTTTTAAGGGAGGCACTACTAATAGCAGCACAACTGAAAACTACTTTAATTGATTTATATGCAAATACTACAGTAAGGTAGGAAAACACCCTAATTTTCGAAAAACGAAATCGATTTTGAAAAATTTAGAGAGTCCCAGTGTTCTTCTTTATAAATTCGCAGTTGTTTTTAAATCGGTGAGTTTTTTTAAAAAATAAAAGAAATTTACTAAATGCAAATGCACTGCTTATAACTTTATAATATTATTATAAATTTGTTTTTTTTTTCTTGATTTTCTCATAACCATTTTCAAGTTTTTACTTACGCCAGCAGCTCTAGTGAAAAAAGTATTAACTCTAAAGGTTTGAAACTTTGCAAACGTGGTAATTGAATATATTACTGTCTCGAAAAGTTAATGTACATGCAATATGTAGTTATGAAACAATGATCAATTAAACTTTAGGGAAAAAAGCACGTTTTTCAGAGGAAAATGGTAAACATTTACCCATAAAATTTCTGTTTTTAGTTAATTATTTCCTAATTGGTGGGTCATATCTCTCTCTAGTATCTAACGAAGAGATAGACACAAAAAGTTTTAAAAATTATGAAAAAGTGAATGCACTGGAAGTGTTAAGGAAATGGTATTTTTTGCTAAAAATATGGCATTTTCAATCTATCGAAAAAAAAATTTTAACTAATAGGTAGTCCAAAAGTTTTTTATGTCATATTTAATATTCGTATAAAGTTTTAGAAAGGTGCATTGAATATTGAGGGAAAAAATATTTAGGGTGTTCGCCTACCTTAAACACATTTGTGGAGGTGGAGAAACCTACACTATCCACTTCAAAATTAGTTTCTTTGGAACATTTTATTCCTCTCTGTTTTAATAGATTACTGAAATGAAAGGGAGATATTTCTGCTTTATAGGCATTAACATGAACAAATGTAGCAGATGAAGTTCGTATTTAATGAACATAGAAACAAATTTACTTTGCGGAATTCAAGAAGTTGCACTCAGAGGCACTCGTCACTTTGGAAAAATGATGGATGAGGAAGACGAGAATGCCAAGGATGAAAAATTTCGTGCTTTATTAAAATTCAGAATTTTTTCCAATAACTCAGCAATAAAAACATCTAAAGCTCACTTCAGAAAATGTGCAATATATAAATCTATTTTTTAAAAAACATTTAATTTATATATAAATGTCAATGAATAAGAAAGTATAAAAAATAAATGCTGCATAATGTTTTACAGTGATGGTTAATGAAACAACTGTTACTTCTCAAAAAGCAGATACAGATACAGCAAAACTTAGTGCAATTTTACAATGACAATAATTTTAAGTTTTTAAACCAAATTTTAAAATAATAATAATAATAATTTTTCCAGTTTTGTTTTGTTTTGTAAAAGTTTTGAAAGTTTTCGGAGAGTAGAGTAAGAGTGTTTTGAGTGTGTTCGGAGAGTGTTTGAATCCTAAAAACCTCCTCCTTGCATACGGCCTTGACAGACATTCTTAGTGTTAGCCTTTCTGGATAAAAGTTGAATTCTCATGTCAAGTTTAGCAAGTATTGTTCCGGTATTTTTTTGTTGGCATAGTTGAGGTTAGTACTTGCAAAGTGGCAAAAAGGCCAACACCAGCTTTCGTGAGAGTTGAGGATATTCTGCCGTGTGCAGGAAAAGGGCAATGAATGCAAATTTTTCATTTTTTTTTTCTTTGCATTTTTGTCATCTTTTGTACGTCATCTTTGTTGTACAAGCTCGCTTATTTGGTTTCCGCTGAAAAAAAGGGGCGGAAAAAAAGTTTAATTCCAACATTTTCCTGTTATTAGTATTGAATCCACCACACATTTCTTCAAATATCTAGAAAACTTATTTCTGCAGATAATGCCGTTTACATCATTCTGCAGATAATGTACGTTTATCAGCATCAGTTTTGCAAAAAATCGGAATTGATTCAAATTTCTGCTGCTAGAATGAATCAAATGTCGTTTCAATAAAAACCTCGCTGTCTACACTGTTAAAAATTCAGGAAGATTTTCTGGTAATTGTTACTGTAAACTTGCGGACTTAACGCATCGCTGATTTCTACGGTAATTTATACCTGAAAAATAAGCGATCCCAGCGCCCATTGGTTGCTGTGGTCTACCGAGGAAACCGTAAAATTTTACAGTAACATTTGATTTTTACGGTAATAGTTACTGACAACATGGATGCCAGTAACAATTACCGTAAATTTTCCGGAAAATTTTTAACAGTGTACTGACGTTGTCCAATGTCAACCACTGAAAATAAAGCGGTTTTAATGTACAATTTATTTTGATTTTCCCTCTGTTGTTCATTCGGAAAATACTGACTAAAAGATTTATCAAAACTTCATAGATTTTTTAAGCGGCTAATTGGAATAGAAACAATGTAAGTTTCACGAAACCCTTAAGCAACCTCTATGGAATCTTAGGGTTCCGCGAAACACCAATCAAAAAACGCTGGTGTGTATCACTGTGTCCAAGGGGGAAATGTTTGGAAGATCCCTAATCCTTTGTTAGGAATTCTAATCGAGCCTTTCCATAGGATAGGAAAATACTGACATATTAAAGAAAAGGAAGAATAGTTGAAATAATTCAATTCAGCCGTAACTTTTTTTCCTGAAGAACCAAAATCAGCTCTATAAATCTCATATTAGCTGAAGCGAAAACTATTATGAGTAGAGTTCCGTGGTACGCTTCTCCAGTGGCGGAATCAAACCTTTGAACGCCCGTCGTTATACGTTTTTGGGGTTGATTTCGTTTATTATTCTTAAAATAGGAGATTTTGAAAAACAAGTATAATTAATTAATAGTCATAGTCACTACTGCTATTCTCCATTTGTGAAGACATGCAGAACAGCCACAAAAAAGGATTTGAGCCAGTCTCAGACGGATTGGACAAGCCGTCGTCGGCAGCGAGGTCCAGTTGCCCGCCACATGTGAGAGCGAAGTCCCCAAACTTAAGGGCGAATTAGACAGCCGAAGGCGGTGCACACTAACCAGCAGCAGGCGTGTTGCACGAGCCGCCATAGCATCAAAATCGAGACTGCCGAAAAGGTGGTTAGTAATTACAATAATAAATAAATTAATAAATATTTGAATAAAACTTTACTTGTGTGTGTATTGTTAAAGAACTGTTACAAAGAATATTTAAATGCAAAAAATAATATTTGCAGTTATAGTAACATAATTACATATAAGTAATAAGCATTGCTGAAAAATCATAGAAAACTACTAAAAATAATCCCAAAATTCACGTAAGATTTTATGTAGGATTATTATGATATTATTTTGTTTCTTTTTCTCTTTCTTATCTTCCTTTCTTGTTTTATTAATTTATTTTATTTTTATTTATTGTTTTTGTTTGTGTGTTTGTGTGTGAGGAAAAAAATTTTAAGTGAACGAGAAAAAATCTCTGCGCACCTGTCAAATTTTTATGCGGATCCGTATTCTTTCGCCGGACCACCGGTCGAGTCTGTCTGTCCCAAAAATAAGCAAACCGCGTTCATTTTTTATGCACAGCGCAAAAAGTTTTGCACTTAGAATTTAGCAATTCTATTGCTGGCAACAACCGGCTGTGAAGGTGACGAATTCGTTGCCACTGCCTTCTGTTCTCACGAATTATTATTTCTTCTGTTGTTGTTATCACTGAAGGTAATGTCCAACTTTTCCTCTAAATATCCGAGAATCCGTTCCAAAAAAGGGAACAAAATTCTTATTATCTTTAAAAAAGGGGGGGGGGAGGGGGTAAAATGCTGTGTCTAATATTTAGTATGGTCAACTGCCAAACACTACTGCACTTAGAATACTTTATCCAAACGAAATATTTCAACTAAAATGAAAAGTTTAAACTAAAAACTCATTAAAGCATAAAAAATTACAATAGTTTTTTTACTGCTGAAATACTATTTTTAATCTAATTTCCAGAACCACGTGAAATTAAAACCTTTTTCGACTGAAAGAAAGTAAATTTTTTTTTTCTTAGAAACGTGGATTAAAAGACAATTAAAGACGATGAAAATTATAAAAAGATAAATAAAAATTGCCTGAGAAATCTTAATCTTATATTCATCGGTACTTTTTCCCACAAAGAAAATAAAGTAAAATAAGAAATGATGCTCTTTTTTTGTTATTTTGAAAGCTTATAATCAATTATTCCGGAATGTAATTATAAGTAAATGAAATAATTTTAATTCATTTTTAAGAGAAAAATAATTGAAAAATGTATTGTGCTTGGATTAAATTCAGTTTTTCGATGGCTACAACTCATCTCAAAAGATTTTTTTCATAAAAAAATGTTTCTGATGTTATGTTTAAGGACGAAGAAAAAAACTACTTTTTTATTCTTAAAATCGAGCATGTCGCATCACTTTAAAAAATTCTCTAGTTAACTAATATAATATTGTTGCATTCAACTTTTTCCTTTTTGCTTAGCTACAAAAAAAATTATCTAAAAGTAACATAACATTAGCAGATAAGGTTGAGGAAGCCACGGTTTTGTGACCTAACCAATTATTTACTATGTGTATAAAATGTTCAATCAATAGCGCAGCCAGAAATTTCCCTGGAGGTGGGAGCGGGGTAGTCATAAAGGTCCATACATGTATATAAATTGATTTAGTTCATGAATTAGTTGAGATTTTTTCATAAATATTAACCTTTTTCACCAAGTTATTTTGTGGAAAACATTTCTATTCTTCATTAAAGCTTAATTTAATCTCTTGTGCTTTGTTTTCCTTTATTGTTTTTTCCCCCTTTCTGCGCTGGCTGACCATCTTCTTATAACGTGGTCCTCCAACCATACCGTAAGCAATAAGTTCCTGACTCACTCAGGCCTTTTTTTATTGCACCAGAAAGTAGCTCGTTAAGGTATGTGTGTGTGACGGGTGAAAACTATTTCTACTCTTCTACATTTTAACGAAGCAATTGCCTGTTTGGTGATATTTTGACGGCTGAAATTTTAACCTTAACTCCAGTGGATTAACGCGAAACTCCAGTAGATAGCGCTTTTAGTTGACCCCCTTTTATGTTTCTTCACTCTCCTAAAATGACGGTCTTACCAGTAAAACAGGTAAGTGACCGGATCCAGTTCAGCCTTGTCAGAATTAAGCCTTTCCCTGCATGTCAAACATTCCCAAAAAATATTATTGGCAATTATCATGCCGTGGCACGAGTTTCATTGTTGATAACTTCAGGAGCGTTACTCGTTCATTCGCTATTATATATATGAGGATATGATTTCAATTTTTTGAATAAATATACGTGTTTAACACAACGTGTACGATTGGACTTACGTTATCACCCAAGTAAGCTAATGTGAATAGGGTAACTTTGGTTGTCACTTTTTAAGTTGGAAACATTAGAGCAAAAATTTATTTGAGACTTAAATTTATCTTTACTTTTTTACCGTAATTGTATTGAAAACTCTTTCTAGTCCAGCTGACCTAATGTGTATGGTTTTGGCCATTGAAGCTCCTTTTTATCTCGAAGTATTTCGTTCCTTTTGTATCACATGAATGAGTACTGTGGTCGGCTGCTATTGCTCTCTGGTCAGCCATTAGACCGGAACGTATAGCTTCTAACATGGTCTTCGAATCACACCGCAAGCATTCATGCCTGAACTTCAGTTCAAGCTCGACCCATTGAACCAGAAAACTATATATTTGTGTGTATGTATGCGCATGTGTGATTTTTTTTTTTTTTTTTTTTTTTCGCTGTATATTTCGTTTGAATTAAAGTGACCATCCTTTGGGCAATACTTTTTCTTTTGCAAATGATTTATGGGGTGAATAAAGGTAGGATAAAAGGGTGGGGCGATGAGGGCAATCTCCCCTCCCTTCAGGGACCCTACACCGACAATTTTTGAATATTAAATTTAAATAACGGAATTGCAGATGATCTTCGATGATGCTTTTGAAACGTGGGAGCTCCCTTCTCTCGGAAATATTTCGGAATTAAAGTCAAAAAATAAATAAATTGCAGTTCATCCTTGATGATGTTGGAGAAAAAAATGGTGTTTGGAACTCTTTCCCGGAAAAATTTTCGAAACTGAAATTCCTATACAAACGCAATTTCAGACGATCGTTGATGATTGTAGGAGGATAGGGATTCAAGCAATTTTTCGATAGGGAAGTTTAAAAAGCGCAATTTTAGAAGACCTTCGATAAAATTTGGGGAAGGGGACTGAAATTCGGGGTTCAACTCCAGGAATGTGTTGGATAACGGCGGACCGAAACATCGTAATCAACATGTCGTCGACTCAGAGCTATAGTAAGATATCTAATCCCAGAAATAACACAAGATATCTTGGTGAACACTACAACTTGGTAATGAAAGTTCAACTTTTCTTTTTTTTGTACAACTTTTTTTTTTTTTTTTGGTACAATCTCCACTCTAACCCTGGCAATCTGGATTTTTTTTTCTACCTCGGTATTACATTTCTGAGACGTTTCATTATATTGGCTAAAATTCTTATCGCGTTATCTCAAATAATGTGGTTGGTGTCCTAAATAACCATCAAATCGTGGCACGCACCTTACAATATGGTTTGTACAGTGAGAATTATTATTTTACATTTTTGATCTATGAACAAAATCTTATGGTCCAATTAAATTTCTTTTTATGACACATATAAAAACTTAATAATGCAAAACGTAAGGGAGAATGGGAAAAGTTATCGTAATTTTCAAAGTTTTATTCTGTAGTAGTTTGAAGAGACATAAAATATTTCTTGCACAGAAATAATTCGATTGAAAATTCTCATCGAAACCGAGTTCGACTCGGAATCACTAATAGCATGAAAGCCTCGGAAATGCTGATACCGAATTGAAACAGGATCTTTTCCCGGAAAGACGAAAAGAAACTTAATCCTGAAATCGTTAGATTTCGGAAACTGTGCTCCTGCTAGTTACCCTTTCGAAAATAGAAAAATAGAACGAGTAAAAAAGAATCTTGTGTGAGTCAGTCGTTTCATTTAATGTCGTCTGACGCCGACGGGAGTTGTTTAACATGGGGAGCGAAATAAGGGGACATGGTTGAATAGATGTCGTGTATGTGCTGATCGATATGGAGTTTGACTAGAGAATCGATATCGTTCTATCGACTCGCAAGGTGTATAGATTTTGTTTTGAAGGGCCGCACTTTTGGCTTTGAGAGTGTACGCAAAATAGAGACGGGAGATGATTTTGGAAATCGATGTTATTAAACAGTTAGCTATTCATAGCTTTCTGATGCTGGCAGTAATTACAGTGAAACTTCGAGAAGTTTGAATGTCAGTAAAAGGTCACTCATACAGTTTAGGATTTAGAAATATCTCATATCGAGTGTTTCGTTATTTCGGAAACAGTAAACTTCTTACATACACGCATACGTACATACGCAGATACATACGTACATACAGACGTCGCGAGAAAACTCGTTGTAATTCACTCGGGAATCGTGAAATGGGATATTTCGGACGTCTTCGGGTCGAAAAAAAAACTCAACATTCATTCGGGAGTGAGCAAAATGGAAATTAAGGCCGATTTTTGAGTTAAATTTTTTTCGCGAATGCAATACTTCCTTTTTTGTAAAAGGAAGCAAAAAGGGCGTTAATGAAACTGACTAAAAACTCTGATTTTGACCATTGCTAGCTTGCTTTTTTTTTTTTTTTTTTTTTTTTGAGTTGTGCTTCTGTTGTCGCCGGTGAGTGATATATATTTTTTCCTCAAAAAGCGTTTTTGTTTCACTTCAGTTGCTTCAGCTTAACTTTTTCCCCAATAAATAGTCACAGTTGAGAAGAACTGATGTAATTAATCATCTGCCATGCTGTATAGGGTTGTTCCTTCTCATTTTCAGTTGTGTGTTTACGCGACTTAAAAATTCCACGTGCTGTTAATCACCAGAAAATAGTTCCTCAAAACTGTTAGGTCTCTTTTTATCGCTTTGTGAAGTCAGGAATGTTGAATATTTTTCGTCAGAATTATGCTTATGACTGTACTCATGTGAATATAATTTTACTGGAATTTTTTTTCAAAAGGAACATGAAGTTGTGGTAGTTTATCAAAATCTCCTCCCACTATTTGCGCAGAATTTGCGAGAAGTTTTGAAAGCGCTCTCAAGAGCGTCCCTGAACTATTTCAGTAATTTGCGTCGAATTCATAACGGCTGAAGAGTGCTTTTATTAACTTCCGTTGTGAAGGGAAAAAGTTTAAGTACGGGGCCTAAAATGGCGGCACTTGTGAAGGTTACAGTTGTAGTGCCACTTGAGTCTTGATGAGGCTTGACAGGGTAGAATGACCGGGTGAGAATTCGAGCATCTGTTCCGACTACTTCCAACGCGTTTGTTTAATATCCCGTTTGGAAGCTTCTACAGTTTAATTCTGTTGATAAATTCAATTACTTTATTTTTTCTTCTTTTGCGTGTGTATTTACTTTTTTTTTCATTTAACAAGATTGCTCCAGTAATGTAATTTTACCAAATTGAAAGATTTGTTTTTTTGGTAATGGTTTAGTGGAAAATACATTGTTTTGGAGCATTGATATTCATTGAAATTAAAAATTGCTCAAAACTTACCTTAGAATGTAAGCGTGCTGTATGATACAGTATTTTTAGAGATTTATTTCTTGCACTGCTTTTGTCACAATAAAAATGCATTTTCGCCTTGGTTAAACGTTATTTTTAACATTGTAATGAATGAAATTACAGACTTCTAAAAATAATCTCTTTTATATCACAAGATTTGGCTTTAAAGCAGGAGTTTAGCTGTAGCGCAGAAAATTATTTAAAAATATAGGGTAACGGCACTAATAACAGACATGCTTAAGACATGGCTCTCAGGTTAACTCAATTTTCTGAGCCTTTAATGTATTTAGGCTTTAAAAATTAATTTTCGCTCATGCAATTACATCTCATCTAACGCTGGGCTGCTTCTGGATCCTCTGAATTAATTAATTCTATTTTTATTTGCTCAATTTCAAAAAAAGGTCCGACCACCAGT
The DNA here is from genome assembly GCF_026930045.1 of Uloborus diversus. NCBI lineage: Eukaryota > Metazoa > Arthropoda > Arachnida > Araneae > Uloboridae > Uloborus > Uloborus diversus. The sequence continues at coordinate 94,888,202 of NC_072732.1, read as the reverse complement.
AACAGACACTGAAAAATCTGATGATACCCAGTAAGAAATACGATGAGGAAAGGGCGACTACTGGATAAAATTCTCTTTTTCTTTTCAAAATGTGCAAAAGTTCTTTGTTTTTAGAAATAAAGCCTTAATAAATTCAAATGAACAGGAAGCAAACAGCTGACCTCGTGGTGGCTGTTCATAACCTTTCACCACTGTCTTGTAAATACCAACTGGCTCACAAAATTCTCTCTGATAACACTAGATGGTTGCACTGTACATGTATTAATGAGCCGCAGCAAAATCAGTTTTACCCGCCCAAAATTCTTATTACTTAAATCCAAACTTACGAATGTCTCTTACTGGACCCTTGTCTGTTACTGGGCCGTTACCCTCCTGCAATTTTACCAAAATGAAAGGTTTGTTTTTTGGTAATGGTTTAGTGGAAAATACATCATTTTGGAACATTGACATTCATTGCAATCAACCAAACTGCACAAAACTTTCCAAAGAATGTTAGCGTAATGGATGATACTATTCCTTTGGAGATTTTTCCTTTCACTGCTTTTTTCATAATATGAATACTTCTTCGCCTCGGTTAAAAATTATTTTAAACATCGTAATAAATGAAATTTCAGCCTTTTCAGCCAACGTTTCCTAGACTTCTACAAATAATCTCTTTTACGTCACAAAGTTTGGATTCAAAACAGGACTTAAGCTGTAGCACAGTATATTATTTAAAAATATGAAGTAATTCGGTGCCTATGTGGTGGAAGTAAAAAATACGCAAGTTATTAAAGAGAATGTAAAATTACATCAATCATTTTACACTGTTGCAGTTTGTCTTTTTCTTTCCTTTTTTTCTTCTGTTTTAGTCTATATATTCCGTTCTGGTAAAAGCATTTGAATTGTGTGTTGAAATAGTGAAAGTAAAATTTCAATCGTCTAGTAAAAAAATAAGGCTGATTTTGTTTCCAACAAACATAGAAATTTTTTTAACATCAAAACAGATTCATTAGTTTATGCTACTGGTTCTGTCGAATGTTGCTGGATTTACATACCCAAAGCAGGAACGTCGGTTTCGAAACGAAAATTTACTTCGCAGGTGCAAAAATTTCTATTCCGATTGTGACAACAACAAAGCCTAAAACGGAACTCGGATAAATATTACGTGGTTTTTACGATGCGAGCTCCGGAACGATGCCAAAACAGCAACAAAACTTTCATATTTATTACGGCGTGGAAAAGGCAGAAAGTGGCCATCGCCTTGGAAGGGTGCGACGAAAATTCCAGAATTTTGATAGCTGATTCCCCAGAGCTGAAGAATTATTACGGCTGCAACTGGCATTTTGCGCGCATTTTTACGACGGCAGGGATTTTCGCCCAAAATATTGGAGGGTGGTCCTTCTCGCTTTTGTTTTGTTTTAAGGGTGGGTGGGTCATGTTATCTTTAAGAGAGATCGAAGCTTTGAGGCTTTATTTACGACTTGTTCTGTTGTTACCCATTTATTTTGTTTTCGAAGCCATCTTGAGTTATTGTTAAATTTTGTGAGCCAGGTTGATATTTAAGGATTATTTTCTCCAGTTTTGTGAGACAATCGTCAGCAAACACATTTTTATGGGCTTCCCATCAAGAAATTCCAGTGATCTTTATCCTATGTAACTTGTACTGGGTTTAAAATAACGACTGTGTAGCAAACTAAAATTCATAAGGTTCTCAATTTTACGCTGAAATGAGGACAAGAAACATCGGTGGCTCGGCGAGAGGGAGTTGTGGGAGTTCAACCTCAGAGATTTTAGTTTTAACTCGAATTGCCAATCCTAACACTGGATTTTCATCCGTTGAATAGTACTTTTGAACTGATTATTGACACTGAATATTTTATGATTTGTTTGAACATTTTTTAGATACTTCAGGGTGACACATTTACAATATGTACTCACTAAGCATTCTTTCCTTCCCTCCTGAAATCATTACTAAATCAGTTTCAAAAATTCAGATTTTCACTATCTTAAACAGGATAGCAAAAAGCCCCCTTTTCTAAATACTCTACCAGCAGTATACCAGAAAGAGAGTTTGCTTTTGATTGAATATACGATTCATTAGTTAGAAGATAGTTTTATGTTATTACTGGTGGAAAAGTTTCTCCAAAAGGAGCGTGGCTTAAGAGTGCATGAACCGTGGATTTTTGAAACTAAATCGGTATTGATTTAAGAAAAGAATGTTCGGTAAATAAATAATGTTGATTTGCTAGCATAGCACCCTAAAGTTCTCGAAAAATGTTTAAATAAAATCATATAATCAACAGTTTCAATATTTTGTTCAAAAGTATTCAAATATTGCAAGTAAGTAGAGAGGGAGTTTTTGACCTAAAAGTAACTACTAGTTTGGGACGGTGGGAGTACATATGTAAGGACTGTTAACTCCCTTCCCGAAAAGGTGAATTCTGGTTGCGCTAATGACAATCATAAAAGGAATTCAACCATCTGTAGTAATATTCTGACTCAGAAAGAGAGTCACGTATTTAAAACAGAATCTGCGACATTTTTAAATAGAGTGACATTTTTCTAAAAGTTTACTGTACCTTTTGAATTCACGCCGCCGTTTCAAAATCATTCAAATATTTAATCATTTAGGAAAAATGGCTTTTGTTTGAAACAGCATAGATCTTTGCAGTTTTAAACTCACTGTTGAATTTACAGTGGCATAGTTTATAAGCATGTTTTTTTTAAACAATTATTTGCTTTGAACTTCAAACAAATTGATAAGAAATTTGGCACTTAAGTACTCATAAATAATCTTCTAATTTCATTTCTCGGAGTTCCCTTATTTCCCATGGACTTTTCATTCAAATATATGTGACAAGTACAACCCCTTCTCCCCCAAATAATAAGAATCAAAATTAAAAAACTGACATATTTTACTTTGATTGCGATATCGAAGTTTTCTCCTCAGAATTCAGAGGATTTAATGTTTCATTTTGCACTTCCAACATGGCGTGCTTAATAAAGCTTAAGCTGGGAACTCATTAGCAGTTGAGTTTCTGCACGAATGAACAGGACATGTATGAAAGCAAAAGTCCACCTTAACCACAAATCGTCGTGCACGGAGAGCGATTTCTGTAGAAAAGCAGTTTCAAGTTCTGCCTATTGGACTGTTAATTTTAGAGAGGGATTTCACAAATTATGTTCTAAACAGGTAGAAAATTGTGTTTTAATGACGTTAATAGAGCAAGAGTTATTGTAATTTAACAGCTTGGTATTTTGAGCTCGTAAAAAAGCAAGAACTGAAATTAAATTAAAAATTTAAAAAACTCATGTTTAAGTGTGTCATGTTTTGTGTGTACACACACACACACATATATATATGCGTGTGTATGTATCTCATTTGCTATGCCACAATACGAAGAAATGAAATTTTACAGAAGAAGCGTTTGAGGTTGAACTCTTCAGGCCATTTGCATTAAGAAAAGAAACTTTGCTGTGCTCTTCAGTGGTTAATATTCGAACAAAAAAAATCTGTCATAATTTTCCCAAGAAAATAACGTCCTTTGAAGGTCTTTAATCGAAAAAAGAAAATTTAAAATTTCGTATTTGGCACTCTTCTTCCAAACGAGCGATATATGCGATATATATATATATATATATATATATATATATATATATATATATATATATATATATATATATATATATATATATATATATATATATATATCATTATTCGGCAAAGGTTGGAGTTCTAGTCGGAAAATTTATCATCATACGAAGAAATTTGAAGATCCATTCCGCCAAAGCGAGAATCCCCCCCCCCCCCCCCCACACCACCATTTTAGTTCAAGACGCCCCTGTTTCAAGCAAAAGACATTTTTACAAAAATTCTCCTTTGAATCTCTTGAGTGCTCTTGAACATTAATACCATTCCAATTTCGATGAGAATCGAGTGTCATCGATTATGTACCGATTTCAGCATCGATATCATCATGATTGCTCAGTCCATCAATCACGTTTTGGAGAAAGTCTTTCTCAGCTTTTGGCTACTGGAAAACGAGATGGGGTCGACGACCTTTTTCTTGTCCGATGAAAGAATAAACATGAATCGAGTGATTGGCAGACGAACGGCCTTGAATGCCGCGAAAACGACCGAATATGAAGATAATCGAGATTGATGTAGCGGTCGATTGTGCCATTTTCTGGAGACAGACTCCACTTGTAATTGGAGCAACTTCCTGCTTCAGACGACACATGCTTCGAGGAGTCCACGTTTTGATTTACAAACCGGAGAGGGGGAGGGGGAGGTAAAATGGAATGAAATGTGACATCTCTGAATTAAATGAATCGTGACTTGACATTTTTATGCTTGTGAGTTAGTGGATGTGTTGAAAGGCTTCGGTCATTTTCGAAAAGATTAAAGTTATGCAGACGTATGTCACTTCTTGGTTGAATTCACGATTCTATAAATATCCTAAACAGGAGCGTTTTGGATAAAATCATTTCGTTTACGATGTTTGCTCACTAAAAATAGGGAATCAATTTTATCGATCTATTAAAACAATGTGTGTGTATTGGTCACGTCTTCTGGCCAGACGATAAGATCCATGAGAACGAAGTTCAGGTTACCTTGGATCCACCTCTTGTATGTGAGGCGAGGTCCTGGTGCATGATGCATTTCCAGACATTTCGTACAAAATTCGAATCTATTCTTCGTTTATTCCAGTATTGAGCAAAAATGATAATTTTACAAAGGTTCGGCTCGATTTTATTTTTATTTGTTTATTTATTTTATTTTTCAATCTCCTCCCCCCCCCCCTTTTTCATGATTTGCATAGGTTTTAACCAGCGTGAAAAGATATTCACCGTGAAAAATGAATCAAACAAATAGTTCCCAAAAGGTTTACTTTAAGAATTAAAAAATAAACGTTTTATTCTTCAATAACAGGGTTAATCTTCGTGCTACGAATGTTGAATTTAACACGATATCGCGCCAAATTGAAAAAAAAAAAAAAAAAAACTTTTTTATCATCCACTATTTGCATCAATTTTCGGCTACTTGTCTTAAACCTTTTCAAATTGCAGTGAAATCAACATATTTTGGTATCTGAACAGGAAACTGAAGACATGAAATAGCGCTTAACAGTGAAATATTGTCACCTCAGAGAAACAGTAAAGGCATATAAGCCCAGAAACACATTAAGATGTCCTAATGCTGCTCCGAGGCACCGATATGTAAAGAAATAGCAGTTGTTTTCCGAAGTTGGCATAAAAGTGAACCAATAAAGTGTATTCACGCTATAAATACGTTTTCACAGTTATTACTCATAACATTTTTTAATTATAAAAATCCTATACTTACACTCAAACCTGCTTTTGTGCGATTTTTTTTTTTTTTTTTTTTTTTTTTTTGAGCAATCACGATTGCTAATTGTTTTTATTTGACTGTTGAATGATGTATTTTGATTTTTCCCCCGCCTCCCTCTGCAACACCACCGTCGACCGGCCCCTCCCGATGCTGCTTCTCTAGCGAGCACCGACTCCAGGTTGCGTCCATACCCTACATACAAACACACGCCTACATACACACACACGCCTACATTTATTTATTTATTTATTTAAACCCCACCAATCACCACCGTACCAACCCCGATGAGGGTTTAACCGGATGTGGTGACTGGGGGGAACATAACAGATCACGAGCGACACTCGCTGGAACAATTTTGATAATTACAAAAACCAATAACAATAATAAGATAACAAACAATAAAAAGAACTAAATAAAAAGAACTAATATACAAGTGAAGAAGCTAAATAAGACTGGGAGTGCAGGTAAATACAATGTAAACACGCAGTTTTGAAAGTTTTTAGGCTGGATATTTAAAGTCATCTGCTTGAGAAATGAGAAGCGACATTATTTTATGGATATTCTTGCGTGTAACTGGATGAGATAGAATGTGTGAAATATTTTTGGAGAAAGAAAAGTTGGAATTATAAGTGCAATGGAAAGAGCTGGTTAGAGGACAGTTGAATATGTAATGTTCAGGAGTTCCAGGTTGACTGCATACACATAATGGTGAGCTAATTAACTTAAATCTGTGTAGATACGATGGAAATGGTCCATGTGCATTTAGAAATTGTAATTCTACTGGATGTTTGCAGCGTTGTTTTAGTTTTACTTTTGGCAGGAAATCATGAACTCTCCGACCAGTTTCTGCAGTGTCGCACATTTCCTGCCAATTTTGAAGAAGTTCAGATCAGAGGAGATATTTGAGGAAAGATTTTGGCAACGGAATTTTATAGACGAATGGATGTGTAAGACTCATTGCTGCGGTTTTAGATAAAAAGTTGGCTCGTTCATTGCCGAAGTGTCCCATATGAGCTCTAATCCAGTTTAGTTTTGTATTTGGGTTTTCTCTGTAGAGAGTTTGAATGTCTCTGACCAACTTTGAGGTATGCATCTGGTCCATTATCGACGACAGGGGCATCCCGGTGGGAAGTCACTGTGATCTCCCAAATATTTCCTTATTCGGGAAATTTTGTCTGATGATTTAGTAAAATTATCATTACTTGATTTGTTTTGATTTTGTTTCAAGAAGCAATTCCTAGTTATTTCGTAAGTTTTTAGATTATTTTCTATGTGAGACTTTTTTTTATGTGATCCCTATCCACCGCATAAAGAAAAATATTTTTAACTGTGTTGCCAAACTGTGTTGTGTGTTTTTTTTTTTTTTTTTTAATGATTGCATTAGTGTGAGCGTAAAGCGGAACAATGTATAAAACGCAAACTGCAGTAAAAACTGCAGTGTGCAAAACTCCACGTGTTTAGGAGTTACAGGAACTTCATTTCTTCAGTGCGATGAAAATGTTAGTATAGCTAAAATTCCAAAATCGAGGCAAAGAAGGAAGTTATTAATATTCCTTTCTTTATATTTATTCAAAGAAAAACATCTATTTTTTTTTTCAAATCATTTATTCTCTTGTCATACAGTTTAAAGTCATATTTTTTCCTCTGTGAATTTATTTCTCTTAGTAGTAATCATTTCTTATTTGATACTGGATGCAAATTTTTGTATTTTATATTGCTATATTTTCATAGATATAATTTACTATGCTTTTAGACATTATATCTTGTTCATTTTCCTTACACATAATATGCCAAAAGCTTGCCTATTCTGTTTCTTTCTGTTTTCAGTTTTCCCTAAACTAGAAAAGTAGACTTTAATTAAATAAATTCAAACGATTGCTGCATTGCAATGGTCTCTTTTAAACTTTCTAGTTTTCTTTTGCTTAAGACGCAAAGCATTTTGTGAAGTTCATTCGAAGTTTCTCGGAAATGATTGTTTCCCGAACACTTGTATTTCTAGCAGTTTATTCACCTATGCAGATGCCTCCGCAGAGAGATGTAAAGTAGTTCGCTTCCTGCTTCTTTCTCACGAGATTTTGTGCAAGAATGAATCACGGCTTTGGATTTTCTTGGAAGGAAATCAAATATTAGATGGCAAAACTTGCTCCTTGACACGCAAGTCTTGAATTTTTGAGATTTATTTAGTATCTTACTCCGTCAAAAATAGCGTTATTGCGTACCGAAACATGCGTTTTTAATCTTGTGTTTTGTGATTACGCTTTCATTAATACTATGTGTAAAATTACCGGACTGCGTAATTACTTTGTTATGTGATTGCATCAATAATTGTTTTGTCGAAGTATTTTTTTCCCTTGCATTTGAGATTATATGTTTTGTACGCGCTTAAAACTGTTATACGAGTCCCAATCTGTTTGTTTCTCGATGCGTTTGTTACTTTTTTTTTTTTTTTTTTTTTTTTTTTTTTTTTTTTTTTTGACCTGCTGTGGTAAAAAGACACTTCGACACGAGCTCATTTATGTTTGTGTTGAAAGAGCAGAAATTCTTATATGGGCACAGTGCCAATAATCGTCATCGATCACGCTTACCGACTTTTTTTATCCGTGTTTCCACAAATTTGGAAAAAAAAAATGACTAGATGGCTTGGTGGCAAAGTGTTGGCCTCAAATGCCTTTCGAACCGGGTTCTAATCCGCGGTCCATGTGGCCAGTTGGTGGATTTTCGAGATGCAGAACACCATCAGCACAAATATCGTATGATTTTGGCGCTGCTTGAGTATTCGATCCCGTGAGTATTGGTTTGGTTTTAAGTACTCTCACCAATTTAAAAAATATCCCTAGTGCAGTTTCGCACTCGAAGAAAGCCTAGGAACCTCCATCTGGTTAGGAACTGGGCGTCAAAGTTCTCTGTGCCGTTGACATCCGCGTCTTAATGGTGGCGCATGAAAGACGGCCTAATGCCGACTTAGTATGATCCCCGGAATCATGCGCACGCATTATAACGCGGTAGTAAACATTGTCTTACTAAAAGAATTATGAGCGAGGATTTTGTCAAAAAAATTAAAGGTCAAGCGTTCTGGAAGAGTGAAAGTATTAAAAAGTATGGAAATTAAAAAAAAAATGCAGACACTCGGAAAACTGAAAAAAATATTTTAAACAGAAATCAACAACAGCAATAATAATCTTCTCTTCTTCAAACTCCACTTCAACAGATCTTCATTTTGTTTCCAAATTGTTGATCTTCATTTGTTTCGGATCTTTTTCGACATTATCAATCCTTCTCTTCGTCTTCCTCTCTTTTTGCTGTTGAACAATTTACCCTTAATCTTTTTGATCATGTTTCCTTCATCACTCTGCTGCTCTGTCTAAAAGTCTTTGCGACTTGATGTGTCTCACAATGTCTTTATTCTAATTTAACTGTACGATTTCGTTTGTCTAAAAATAATGATAAAAATATTAATAATAAAGACATGAAAAATGACATTTAGCTTATTGTGAGTTATTGTTAACACTTGTTTATGATTCAGATTTTTTTCTCTCTCTCTTGAAATGTATAAACACGTTAAACATACTGTGTAGCTCAAAATTGTTGGCGCTCGCCCTTTAACGAATCCTAATCGGTTGTGCAGAAGATAAACGTGGGTTGCTTCAATAAAATGGTTGCTAAAAAAGTTTTTTTCTTCTCTTGTTGTTTTTTGTTTACAACTCAACAAAATTAACTTCAATTGAGGTTTGGCGCCTAACTGCAAAATATGGTGCAGATTGTGGATGTCTTAATTTACTTACCGCGTTTACTGCCCTCCCTATTAACTACGAGGTCGATGCTTTGGACGCTCCACCGAGCGCCATCAATGCTAAGCACACACAATAACTAATAAAATGCAAACCACTGATGTATAAATAACGCTTTTTCTTAACCTTTCAAATTAACCATGCTGTGTTGTTTCAAGAAAAAAAAGTTTTTTAAGAAAAAAATAATTCTTACTTCCCTAGCACCCCCCCCCCCCAAAAAAAAAAAGTACGGGGGAGGGAAGAAAAGGGGAGGGGACATACTATTATTTTACGGTTTTCAGTTCTATTCTTGGGAATTAAATAGCACATGTCCATTTTTTCAAAACAGAATTTAAACATGATCTTTCTCAACTTTTTATGCTATATTCAGAGGTTGCACTGAGACCTATTCTTAACAGTAAACAAGATAATGGAAAACAGCCCTTGCTGGCACGTTTCACATGCTTATTTTGAGATAAAAGACTTGAAACACTCCTCCTGAAAACTTCTGTCCCTTTACCTGAGTTACTTTTTAAAAACTGAATAAAATCTAGCCGAACTTATTTTTAGGGAGATTTTGCTCTCCCAATTGATAATAATTATTTCTTCGTGATTCTATTTTGTGGCAATTTTCATTTTTTAATGGAAAACTTTCTTGCTGCAGTTTCTCTTGCTTGTTTAAAAAATTTTAGCGAAAACTAATGAGGCAGTATGTGTCTACATTTTTTAGAGAAGTTTTTCGTTGTTTCATTCTAATTACAGAATATTCTTTAATATAATGTCAAGATATTGTTCGCGTCTCCTATTACAGCGTGGACTCTGTAACGAATATTTTTATTGAAATAATTTTACTTTTCTGAATTAATTAATTATTTATTTTCTTTCTTTCTTTCTTTTTTTTCTTTTTTTTTTTTTTTTTTTTTTTGAAATCTACGTGAATTTTTGGATACAAATCTTTTGTATTTTTACATCTATACTAATAATATAAAGCTGTAGAGTTTGTTTGAACGCGTTAATTTCTGGAACTACTGGTTCGAATTGAAAAATTCTTTTTGTGTTGAATAGCCCATTTATTGACAAAGGCTATAGGTTATATAACATCGCGCTATATGACTAATAGAAGTGGAGCAGTAACAAATTGAAATTAAATCAATAATAATCATGATACATTTTTTATTGCATCAATAGCTCAACTGTTGTTGCCCGAATGGCTCAGTCGGTAAAGCGTTGGGCCAGCAACAACATGGTTCAGGTTCGAACCCGGCTGCGGGCGGGAAGTTTTTCTCGACTCATTTAAAAATTAAATAATTTATAAATAAAAGTTTTTCAATTTTTTTTTATTGATTTTTTTTTCGATTTTCTTATTTAACAGAAAACATCGATGTTGTAACAACAGGTTTGTATACATATTTTGGATAATTTTTTGATGTTTGATTGTGCAACTTCCCTTCAAGCGATCATGCCAAAAATTATTCAGCAGCATTTCTCATCGGGGCTCATCTGTTTTGCCGATTTTTGTTTGAATCCCTGCATTACTTCTTGATACATAGCAGTGATATTTAACGAGAAATCGTTGGTTGTACCAGCACTCTTGGAGGAATTGAAATATATCTGTACCAGTTCCCTCTCGTCCATTGGAATACCAAATTTTGTTCGATTCCTTGCATTACAATTTTGAATTATATTTGCTTGCAACTCAAGTGGACAATGCCGTCACGACGAGCGTAAGAAAAACCGAGTTAACAGATAAAATGTCACACTTACCAGCTACCTACCCTACCTACTTCGTGAACAGGAGGAGATCGCCACCTGTCTGTGAGCTGCTATTTGCTGGCGCTCTTGATTCAAGTGGATAAAGTGCTCCGTGCTGCTTCTCTGGTAAAACTGAAAATATTTAACGATTGACAGAAATTATGACGAAAAAAGGTTACGTATGCGTGGGTTTAACTAACTAATCCTATTTCTAAAGTGAAGCGTGTAATTTCACCCGAATGTCGGACAAGGCGCTAGGAACTATTTCCTTCGCTTGGCCTCAGCTTATTTCTCCATTGTCCAGTAAGCTTGCGGTCGAGTATAGTGTCACTCGAAAACTGAAATTTATCACGGAGCTGGTGAGTAAAAATGCTAAAAATTCATAAAGTTATGAAGAAAAGGTGGAATGGTTATGAAACAGGCCCATTCATTTCATGTGTCCACGTCACCCACATTTAAATCGAACGGAGATAGATTGACGATTATGAAAAAAAAATCAAAACATTGTTCTTTCTATAGAAAGAGCGTTTTTCATCTTTTCCATGAGCAAGACACTTTCCAAATTTCTTAACTTCCTGATGAATTATTGTTTCCTGTAAGATTCTTGTAACTCTGCAACACAATTTTAACATCCTCTACATGTAAAATAAGAAATAACAACGTAAAATTGCACAAAATTGCTTATTACTGCAGACACATATTTCGAGGTTTTTCAATGCAAAAAGAGTGAGCTGTTGTCGGATGTCTTTCGATCCAAATACTCCGTTATTTTGCATTGAGAAAGGAGTTCCTCGTAACCCCGAAACACGTGTCTGCAGTAATCTACAATTTTGTGCAATTTCAAAGAGAGATGCTTTTGTCGGATCTTTTGATCCATATGCTTAGGTTTTTTTTTTTTTTTTTTGTATTGACAAAGATCATTGTATCCCCGAAACATGTGTCCGCAGTAATCTGCAATTTTGTACAATTTTACGTTTTTATTTCTTATTTAACTTTTCAATCACAAAGATATTTATTCAACTTTACCGTGTACATATATTTAAGTACGTAAACTTTAAGAAAAAACTGACTACGTAGGCTCGATTCGTGCCATTTCCTCTGTGTTCCATTAAGCCTCCAAATGCCATGCAATAAAACATAAAATTTTAAATTATCGGTTAATTGTTACAGCCGCAATTTCTTAAAACCAATTTAATTTAATCCTTTAAAATTCTCTGGCGTCAATCAGGTTTCGCTATATCTTTACCAAACACTTTTATGAAATTTCACTAGAGAAAATTCTACATTCGCGATGACTCACAGAACAGGAATTGTTCTCCACCCTGTAACACCAATTTTGCACCGCTTCACACATGTAATCATGCGGTTACAAAACAAGATTTCTAGAATTAAATAAACAACATTTGGCAATTATTTTATTTTATCCCCGTTTATGTAGAGCTGAATGAAATAGAATTCTATAACTCAGTGGAAATCTAATTTAAAACGTTGATGTCATTGTATGAAAGTTTTTATTTTATTTTTTAATTTTTTTAACAATTTGTTTTTTACCCATTTGATACCCCCTCTCTAGTTTTCGCAGTTTTAAATTAGAAAATGTCATTGTTGTTTTCTGACACAAATCTAAAACTAAGGAACTAATTCTTAAGTTCGTTTGAAATTTTTAAGAAATATGGTTGAATAATTTTACCTAATGCCTGATTTATTTTTCCCACCTTTTTGTAGCAGTAACGTTACAGAAAATAAATCGGATTATTAGGATAATCTCTTACAGATAGTATAAGTTATACCTTATAAAATACCACCAGCGAACTCTTAACGCTTTAAAAATCCACTAAATGACTTTTTGTTGTAATATTTTTTTAAGCCATTTATTGTCTTGCTGAAATATTTACAATTAAAAAAGGAAAGAAAGCCCTAAGTAAAAGAAGAAAATAAGACTTTATATACATTTTCAAAAAGCAAACTAGTTAACAAGCGAGTTTATTATAATTATTCTCTTTTACTACAATTCTTTGTCTGCATAAAATTTAACTACCTCGAAAATAGTTTTATATTTTTACTAATTCACAATTTTGTTTTCAGCATAAATAAAAACTCATATAAAATAATAAATTTATTTTTTTCCCTTCGAAACATTTTTTAATCAACAATTTAATTAAAGCTACCTTAGTGCCCCCAGAGTTTAAAAGGTTACAACATTGGAAAATACTTTCTTCAAATTTCAGTGTAAAAGAAAAGTAATTTAAAACAGTATTGTTGAAAGTGGACATTAAAGGAAATAATTAATTGTACATTAGTATCTTTGTGTGGTAGTTCTGTTTAAAAAGATTTTTATCCGTGTATTTAAATTGGTAGAGCATCTATTAATTAGAAAGGCAATTAAAATTGCTGAATATTTGGATTCAATTAAATTCAGCTATTGTTTTACTTGTGTAACTCGAATCTCTTTTAGTTGCCTCTTTATAAATGGCAAATTAAAATTAGTGGAATGCAATCGTTGCTTAATGAGAAAAATAATATTTAACTTCGTTTAGTAAACAGTAAGATATAAACTATGCTATGTCTATACTACACTCAAGACATAAGTTTTTTTTTTTTTTTTCTTTTTTTTTTTATGCATTCTATTCGGAAGATATGTAAACAAAAGTAACTCGTGTAAATTTCTTAACTTTCTGAAATTCATTATACGCCATCAAAAGTTTTTCGGTTTGCATTGTTACAAATTTTGTAAATAATTATTTTTTTTTGTTTTTATGTGCTTAATTTGAATTAATCTTGCCAAATTTAGCTTTGATTAAATTAATTTACTTTATGTCCCCTTTCTTTTTGGAACTCTACATCTATGTTGATTTTGCCTGCACCATTTAGCATTATGCCTGTGGGCTTGGCGAGAAATTGAAGAGATATCACCAAGTTGACATCCTCTTCTGGCGACTAACTTTCGCCCAAAATTTGGCAAAAAATCGCTTAATAGCGCCAAGCATGGCGACATCTCCAATCTAATACAGTTTATTATTTCAAGCTTAATTACAATCGGACTAAACAGATAGCTTCGGTAACCTTTAGAACTTACAAGAATATAACCAAAGAAGATTTACTGGAATGTACTTTCAATGCTGAATACAAGAAATCACTCCGAACCTAGTCTAGGCTAAAGCCCTGAATCGTAGAATAAATAGCGACACGTCCACCATTTTGGGGCTAAACGATGCTTTCTTCCTATGTCTGCTATGGTGAAGTATCGTGTTTTGCTTCTTGTTTGTGGTTCTTGTTAACCCTATGTTAATCTACAATCAAGAAGCAAAACACGCTACTTCATTGTGTCAGACATAGGAATCAAGTGGCATTTAGCCCCAAGATGGCGGACGTGTTGCTACTTAAGGTACGATGTAGGGCTTCAGTCTAGGCCAGGCTAGTGTTCACTTGGCTGAGTGTTTATTAGCTCTGTGCTGTTTTAGCTGTACTTTTTATCTCAGTGTTTTGTTGTGTTCGGCAGTCAATACGTGCCTACCGTTGTGTTTACGGAGTTCAAGTGATTTTCTTAATTGCTGTGGATATTGTAGCAATTGATAACAGCTTTCTTTTACTCGTATTTGTAAATTAACTTTCTGTGTTTTCATAACTGGGTCATTATTTAAAGATTTCCTGCACTGAAGGCAGACTTGTAATAGTTTCAATTTAATCTGTGGAAGAAATATACGCAGAAGAATTTGACCTGTGTTACTATGCTATCAAATCTTCCCAAATTCCCCCATACCTTCCATGTTTTCGTGTAGAGTTATTTCTACAATTTTTGTACATGGGCAATTCCGCTGGTAGCTGACTGACACGTTTGAATCAAAACAATGCGCATTTTGTAATATTCAAATCAAAATATGCATCCCGTGGAATATTGCATTTTTTAGGCTGAACTCAATGGCATAAATATAAATAAATTCTCAATATACATTTTGGACGATTAAAAAAAAGTTGTTCAAAACATGGTAACTGACTGACATACTTCTTTTTAAAATGTCAGTCAGTTACCATAATTTTAATAAATATTTTAAAATCATCCAAAATGTATTTAGGGAATTAAATTATGCCATTAAATTCAGCTTAAAAAATACAATATTCCAGGGCAAAAGATCGTTTGCACAACATATATTTTGCGTTGAATGTTACAAAATACGTATTGTTTTTCTTCAAAAATGTCAGTCAGTTACCCGTGGAATTACCGACATATGCTTTTTTTAAAATTATTTTTTAAATGTATTATTGATGGTATGCTATATCAGTGGTTCGGTCTGTTGAGATGTAGTTGAACCGAATAACAACCAGAGAAGGAACTGCGCTCTCTGCTATGAATCTAAAAAAAATTTTATCATCACATATTCTCATTTTGAATGCAGCAACATCCTTGCCTTGCATAAATTAAAACAATACTTTGAATAAAAACTTAAATTTTGCGTTCAATTCGGTCACAGTTCAAAAAGTAAGCTTGGAGAGAGTTGACAGAATAATAAATACCTTTATGAAATCATGTAAAATGTCTCATTTAAGAAATTGTGAACGCATTGTCCTGTGCTCAACGGTTTATCAACCATGCAGTACCAACTCTCACCACTATTCAGTTTGAACTTTAAAAAAAAAAGTAAAAATAAATGAATTTACAGATTGCACTTATGGATGAAGCGCGATGTTTTGATAACAAGAATTTGAAACTTGAAAAGACTAGAGATTTTTAATCGCTGATCCGCGTAAGAAAGTTTGATTGTATCAGAATATGTTTGCTTATTCACGTTAAAAAATTAATGTCTATTAATAATAATAAAAAGTAACAAATTAATAAGTATCATTATATAACTTTTTATATGATGTTTTTAATTACTTTTCCGAATTTTCTATCATAATACCCGAAGGTTTATTTACTGATATGTAATTATTACAATAATTACTTAGCTTTGCCTTCAGATATTCTTTTGT
The DNA here is from genome assembly GCF_026930045.1 of Uloborus diversus. Lineage (NCBI taxonomy): Eukaryota > Metazoa > Arthropoda > Arachnida > Araneae > Uloboridae > Uloborus > Uloborus diversus. Next base: position 94,872,380 of record NC_072732.1, on the reverse strand, counting down.
TGATCATTTTAAAAATCGTAATTACAATCAACTTTTGGGGCATTTTTTCTGGTGGCTCTTAAAAAATTTCATGTGGTATAAATATTAACATTAGAAATCATCAAAGCTTCTGGATGGTTTTGATGCTGAAACCCTCTTTTTCGTTCCGCCATTGGATATGAACCCATTCAGCTCTGGATGGTTTTGATCCTGAAACCCTCTTTTTCGTTCCGCCATTGGATATGAACCCATTCAGCTCTGGATGGTTTTGATCCTGAAACCCTCTTTTTCGTTCCGCCATTGGATATGACCCATCCATCTCTTGATGGTTTTGATCCTGAAACCCCCTTTTTCGTTTCGCCATTGGATATGTGCTCCAGTTAATAATAGCTTTGGATATAAATTAAGAAAATTATCTGGTTTTGGAACATTCTGGGAACTGCTTCCACTACCATCTAAGATGTGAAACTTGCTTCCAGCCCAATGCAATTGCATGTTTTATCAATCTAAATAAAATAGATATTGAAGAACAAAATTATCGAATCAGTATGAATCAAAGTTTTTTATATTGAGCCCCAATATGTTTTAATAGCTTTTTTTAATTCCTCCTCCTCTCCCCCGAATAGTAACAGGACCTTCTCGGCTTAGTAGGAGATGTGAAGTGACTATCCAACGTTACCCACAACCAAAGACAGGACCCGGAAAGCCAGCGGCGATTACTATAATTTTGAGAAATACAGTTACGAAGACAGGAAGGAAAAATGTTATACATAATGATTAACAATTTTAAGATTGATTGCAAATAGTAATTGCAATACCGGTATATCGAGCAATTTTTCAGTTTCCTAATACTGGTATTTGCTGAGGTAAAATACCGGTATTTTTGGTTTTAGCTGAAAATTATAAATAGTTTTAATTAAAAAGTTTTCAATTTAGCTTATTTAAGATCTACTTTTGTTTTAAACGTACATTTCTTTTGTTCCTTGAAACAGAACCAATATCAATTTCTTGAAGTAAAAGTATAGCTTCAGAAGTACGAACTAATAGAATATTATTAAATAAAATGATCGAAAAGATAGCAAAACAATATTTTTGTAACTAGATGGTGAAATGAACCGAATTTCCTTGCGCTTATGTGCACCATGTTTTCATTTTTTCAATTTCCCCGATCACTTATTTTCCCTTTTGTGAAAGTTAATTTCAAGTGTAATTTCGAACGTTCTTGCCCTATGAATTATTTATTCCAACTATCAATTTCAGTAATACTTTATGGTTTATTTAATTTTGCAAAAATATTTGTTATAACTGTAATGAATTTTGACAAAAACCTTTCTTGTTAGCATACAAAATGGTAATTTGTTGTCACCGATACTGGTTTGTTGTTGGGTCTTCCTATTTAGCTTCATACTTCGCAAGGTAATAATTAGAAACTGTATAGTGCCTTGAAAATGTGCATAGAGGTAAGGCATAATCAACTATAACATATTTTCTAATATTCACATAGTTAAAAGTGTAAAGAACTTTGAAAACAAAACAAAAACGAATTAAAGAAAGTAACAGGATCAAATTTAGTTACGTTCATCATAAATTTCAAACCAAAGAGCTAATAGAAAGCAAAGAAACCGATCCTGATAAGTAAAAAATCGCTGAAAATGATGTAAATGTGGGAAAATTATCGTCTCTCGAAGATAAACTACAATTAGCTATAAATTCAATTAATAATAACAACAACAATATTAATAATACAAAAACTACAAAAGAAACACACACATACAGAAAAGGATTTATCAACACTTATGGACCGAATTATTTGAAGATAAAGGACTTCGAGGCAATTAGAGAAGGTGTATCGCATATGGTTTACAGTACCACCCACCTATGTGAATACAGAAAAAGTATTTTCAACTGGAGGAAAGTTGTGCACTAAAATGAATTCTGTCTCGGAGACAATTTAATTATAAAGATGTATTATGTTTCTTCCTATTACTGATTTTTTTAATTTGAAATTTGTTCCTACATGTTATATTTTTCCGCAAAAAGTTTTCATAAACAATTAACAATTAATAAAACATAATAATAAACATAATACAATTTTTGCACAAAATTATGAAATGTGGCAACGAAACAAGATGTTTTCTACCACTTTTTGAGAAATTTCCAGTACCGGTATTCTGGTATCTCTTTTAAAAAAACCGAATACCGGTATTGAATTTTTGGTCCGGTATTGCAATCCCTAATTACAAATTGAGAAAATTGACATACTTGAAGTTATTAAAGGTACAATTTTGAACAATAAATTCTAGTACGTCAATTTTCTCAATTTGTAATCAATCTTAAAAATGTTAATCATTATGTACAACATTTTTCCTTCCTGTCTTTGTAACTGTATTTTTCAAAATTGCAAATGCCGCTGGTTTTACGGGTCCTTTCCTTGGTTGGGTAACGTTGGATAATCACGTAATGTCTCCTACTAAACCAAGAAGATTTTGTTACCATTCGGGGGAGAGATGGAAGTTTTAAAAAAGCCATTAAAACATATTGGTGCTCAATATAAAAAATGTTGATTAATAACTATATGTTTATATATGTTTTAATAATTATGGAAAAAAGTTTCTACTAAATATTTATTTAAAATATCAGATTCGGGTGGCGTTAAAAAGTGGGGTCTCAGTTCTTTGGCTGAGCCGGACAATGATCAAGTCCTGGTAGTTTACGAACCGCGCACACACCAAGCATTACCTACTGTTACCGCTCTTAGTAGTAACAATAGGTAATGCTTGGTAGCTTAGTAGTGCCGTTTAGTAACTGCACTTCTCATAGTTAGCTGTTATGCATTGCTAATTTGCGAAAGACATTTAGATATAGAAGCTTTGCGAAAAAGAAAAAAACCCGTTATCTCTTGCCCCATTCACAATTATCGATTATCATTTACGCTTCGTCAAAAGGTAATACTGAATGAAAAGGGTGCAACTGCAGCAATTTTTTCATATTTACTATACATTGATATATATTTTTTCTATACGTGTATATATATATAATATTATCTTTTTTAGCTCTACGCTAATGTACTTAGTGCCCCCAGGATTCCCCCTTTCGTTAACGACCGTCTAGATATCCTCCCATTAGTCGCCGCGATATTTTTGCGGGAGCTTTTTCCGGAATATCTGGGGGGTGTTAAGTGCTTGTTATTTTTACTGCATTTGTCCCGAATTTTTCTGCTAGCCAGATAAAAGCTGGGATATTTATTCAAAAGTGGTCGCTCTTCTTTTATTTATATACGGCCTGCAATGTTCCCTGTTTTCGACCTCTCCTGTTATCTCGGCGGGTTAAAAGCGAGCTCAGATTGTGTTCTTGAGTTATGTCTTCGAGGAGATTATAAGTGCCATGTATTCAGCTTTGCATTTTAAAGATGGCGATATTTTTTGGTTATGTGCTTTAGTGTATGCATATATATATATATATATATATATATATATATATATATATATATATATATATACAGGGGCGGACTAGCTGAGTTTGGCCCAGTCGGCAAAAGAATATTTTGGCCCATTTCTGTAAATGAAAAAAGTTAAGCAGTGCCGGAACTCATTATTCACAGGTCGAGCAAAGACATTAGAAACTACCGCTAGTCGCTAGTTCCTACTTTCCTTTAAGTTTTTAAATCTAGTTTTAAATTTCTAAAAAAAGAAATTGCGAAACATTAAATGACGCTGACACATTTTATATGCCTTGAAGATGGATACTATTGGTTACAAGTCTTAAAAGACATTTTTATACTTCTGTACTGACAACATAGGAAGGACCTGAGAAAAGGGAGGAATCAGGTAAATTCCTCCGGAAATTTTTCGAAATTGGTTGATGCATAAAGGTTCAAGAAGTAAAGAATCGAGAGAAGGGTTCTAGAGAGAGAGTTCCCTTCCAAGCGATATTTTCAAAATAAGATGTCAAAAACTGCAATTTTACAATTTTCGGTAACGTTAGAGAAGCGGAAAAGGAAGGGGTTTCCCCTCACTATTTTGTTTTCTTTCTTTTTTCTTTTCAAAATCGAAGTTCATTTTAATCTTTGTTTACAATATAATGTCAGGGTCTCTTTCCTGAATTTCTCCGAGATGTGAAATTTTAGAAACACAATTTTAGGCTACCTTTGGTAAAATTAATGGGACAGGGAAGCATCGGGGGCTCTCAACGAAAACGTTTTGGCGATTAAAAACGCAAAACTGTCTTTGGGCATGTTAGAGAGAGAAAGGAGGCTCTGTAATTTCATTTGGAAGCATTTCAAAACGGTAGTCGACTCGACCCAATTTTAAACTACATTTAGTTACTATAAGGAGTCCGGCGACTCTTTTTCGGAATTTTTCGACATTGAAATTTTAAAAATATAATATTATAGTATGTTTCTGGAAACTTTAAAGGAAAGGACACGGGTTTCTCTAGCGTTTGCTCCAAGATTTTTTAGGAGGGCGCCGTGCCCTTCCTCTTTTAAGCTAACCTTTGACCCTTTACTTAATCAACCCTCCACCCTCTTTGCCTCTTAAATGCTTGATCAAAACTTCACAAAATAAATTTTTTTTTGAAAGGTAAAGATTTACACAAGCCTGTCAATGAAACGTCACTCCCTCGTTTCAATCACTTATCCACCAGAATCTGATCAGAATATGTAACTGAAAGTTTTTAGCATTTAAAAAAAAACAAAAAAAAATGAAACATCAAAAAAGATTCTTAACATTTTAAAACTAAATGCCATCGAAAACACTTGGACTTTGTGTGCACCTAGTATACCAAAAAGTTAAAAATAAAACACCTTTTATATATGACAAAACTTGTATCAAAAAGTGCCCTTTTATCTGAAAGCACACTGATCCTTTTTTGGTTTGGAGGAAACACTAGTTCCCTCTCGGCATTTTTTTCAGAAACTGAAATGAATTTTTGGGTATAGTGCAGATAAAAGGGTTATGGAGTTCTCCCATGGAAGTTCTGTTAAGGGACATTCCACGGTATTTTGAACATTATGTAGAGTCCGTAACGTGACCTTTTTTTGCCATAACTTTTTAATTTACCGTTTGATTTGCAAATTATTTTAATTTGAGCTGGTGTATTGGTAGGAAAAGATCAAAATAAAATAATATACTAATTAAACAGTAAATTAAAAAGTTATGGCAAAAAAGGTCACGTTACGGACTCTACATAAATGTCAAAAATACCTTGGAATGCCCCTTAAGTAAAATTCTAAGCTATCTTTAGTGACTTTAATGGAATGGTGAAGGTTCGAAGGCTTTGTCTGAAAATTTTTCGATACTTAAGTCTGAAAAATACAATTGAGGGCCTTGATGCAAGAATCAGGTAAGTCCAGACTCACTCATTTTTGGTAACACCAACAAATAACATCAGTTGTAAAATAGAAACTCTATTATCTTTCCCACATTATTTAATACAAAGAAGAAATCTCATCTTAAATTTGCGTCCCGTTGTTGCACTAATCGGAACATCTATAATGTCCACACGCAATAATGAATTTAAAACATAAATAAATAAATGAAAGATTTGGACTTACTTGATTCTTGCATCAAAGACTATCGTTGACGACTTGAGGAAAAAACCGTAACGTTACCAAAAGTAGAATCAGGAGACATATTCGAATTTAAAGTTCTAAAAACGCGACTTAAGGCTTCGTTTGGAAACAATATTAGACATAAGGGGTGCGAGGTTTGGGGTTCTCGAAACTTTAACCATAAACTCTTCATCAAATTTAAGTCGATTAAAGGGTTCAGGGGGCCTTTTTTTGCGATTTAAAACTTTATTTAGGCTATCTTTGAGGACGTAGAGGTGTCAGGATGTCCTTAGAGCATTTTCATCATTGAAGATTTAAAAATGCAGTTTTTTTCTGTATAGTGAAACGTTACTAGTGTGTGTACGTTGAAGTACTCACAGTCCTTAAGTCAAATACATGTACTCTCCCTAAGAAATTATTCTAAATGATGGCCTAAAAACGTACTACTACGTTATGTTTGGCGACATAAGGGGGAGTGTTCTGGGGCTTTCCTAGGAAATTTTTCGACATCAAGGCTTCAAAAAAGTATAGGGAAAGTGATGAGAGGTTCAGGAGCTCTCCCTTCTAAGCGGAAATTTTGTCCTGTTTTAGATTCAGTTTATCGTAGTCCACACTTGTTGCTTTCCCGAATGCGATTCTCAGATGAAAGTATTCGTAGCCATAATTTACAATAAACCAATGAAAACTCTTACCAACTTACAGCATTTAGTTGAATCTGTCACAACCAGTTGATAACATAGTCAATGTTACCGATGTCTTCAATTGGGTCAGCAATCCAGGATATTTTCTTTTCATATTTGTTGCCCCAATTCTAAATGCGCAGTCAACAATTTTCGAGGCTGCAGAGAGCGAAAACTTCGATTCCATTAAAAAAAATTTCCCTTATCCCAACTGCTTATATTGTTGACTTCTTGGTTATTAGCCTTTTTAATAGCCTTAAATTTATTTCACCACGGAATGAATGCATAAAGATAGCTGGTCTACGACTGAAATATCATGTATAGCAGTGGTGCCCAACCTACGGCCTGCGGACCACATGTGGGCCGTCAAGCTGATCTATGTGGCCCGTTGTTGTGTTTAATCTTTTGAAACGCAAAATATCTGAAACGTTTCAAACCTACTATTGGATCTAAAAATAGAGCTATAATCTAAAAAATAGATCCAAAGTTCGTACCTATGAAATAGGCATGGGCATGCAGTAATAATGGAAGCAAATTTTGGTTTATAATTATCTTTAATTTTCCTTGTTTTCCCATTCTATATATATATATATATATATATATATATATATATATATATATATATATATATATATATATATATATATATATATATATATATATAACAATGAATATATGTGTGTATGCATGTTCCCTTTACAAAAAATCCACAGTTTAAGTCGGATCCCGACCAAATTTGGCAAGGAGGTTACTTGGGCACCCCAGAAGGAACATAAAGGGTTTTCGAACGCCAAAAAAGTATCGAGTCTTTCAAATTTTAACTTTAGGACCCGGAAATCGCATTAAATGGCTCTTTCTACCCGAAATAATTATCCGAATGTCATAAATTCAGGCTCATCCAAAAATCCGCGAAAAAAAAAATCCCTGAAGTGAATTTACTTCTTTCAAATTTCAAAAAAAAGAAAAGAAAAAAGGCTGTAAAATCACCAGGAGAAAAGTTATAAGCATTTTTAAGTCAATGACCATCAATAATAAATCGGAAGTTTACCGTTTGCCTCGAGCTCAGTTTTAATTAGCGTGAATAAAATCGTTGAGAAGAAAGGTATGTTGTCATTTTTTTGGACTGTGAACAAAAAAATTCTTGCTTTTGTTTTGAGGTTTTTCCTGTAATCGGGGGGTGCAAAATTTTTCCTTTTTCGTTATTTTCCCATGATCTGTCGGGAAATTTTGCAGATTTTTTTTTTTTTTTTAAGCCGTTGAGCACGCTTAACTTGACCATAACTATCTGTGATCGGCCAGCCCTGTACCATGACTTGACATAACTTTTATTTACGAAGCAACCGTGCAAAGCCGGGCGACGCATCTAGAATGTAAAGTAAAAAAACATTATTATTTTATTAAATTTTTGCGAGAAAATAGTCACACTTTTTGCTTAATAGTGCACATCGGTTTTTGCATAGTTAGTTTAAAAATTTTTTACTCTCTTGTGTTCATAATTTCTTGAAAGTTGTGAAATTTTCAGCACATTTCCCATTTTTACAAAGAATCTGTTTTGCCAACAAGATTCAGTTTGCGTAGTTCAAGGGTATTAGGAAGATTGAATTTCTTATGAACCAGTTCACCTTTGTTTTTCTCAAAAAAAGAAATCTCTAGCCGACTTTGAGTAATGTAAAATGGCTAAATCAGACGCGTACAGAATCTTTGTGTTTTTGTAGAAATGGCAAAAAATGTTTCTGTAGGCACTAATTGACTTACACAGTGGAATTTTGTAACCGGAAGAAAGGTGAGCTTCTATCACAACATGGGCCAATTCCAGGCCAGACAAGAAATTTGCTGCAGAGTTTTTCAATAGAGATGCTTTTTTCAAAATCTGGAGGGATTTTCTCTCTAAATCTTACCCCCAGAACTAAAATACTAAGAGCCAGCAATTTGTAGAAAAATGAACTTTGCTATCACATTGTAAGTTTTTTTTTCGAACCATGCGTGCAAAATTTTGCAGGTTTCGCTGTCATTTCAGTCATAAACATTTCCAAGTAAAAGAATAATCACATGAATTAAAAGTCCAACCTTTTTCTCGATATACAGGCAATTTAGGATTTAAATGAAAGATACAACTCGAAATTGCTTTGTGAAACTGTGCAAAACGTTCAGGGATAATAAGCCTTTCAAATAAATGCGACTAATGTTCGTTGCACATATTTTTAACTAACTACTGTTGAACTCGGTTAATACGAAACGTCAAAAATTCACGAATTTGTTCGTATTAGCCGTTATTTGTAGTCAACCGGGAATGAGTGATACTGTAAAAAAAATAAAGGAATACTTACCTATACTTAAAAAATATTACTACAAATACACACATTGAAATCTGTTAGTATATTCAGAAAAAATCATTATTTCTTATTCATGAATATTTTTAGAAAATATTGAAAAAGGAAGATGGTAATCGACAATCGCGGTACAGGTTGTAATCCGCAATGAAAGATGAATAGTTTTATCTCCGAGTAAATCGAAATATCCACAGGTAAACAAATGTACGGGCTTTATTTTCTATCCAAAATACCTAATATTTTCTTCTCGATGCACAATGGGACTTCTGCCTAACAAAATGATGAATAATTTCTAAAACTGCAAATTGCAGTTTTCAACTACGAACATTTCAAATAAAGAGGTCAGAAATATTTGTTTGTCTTAGCCGAGACTTTCAATTTAATGTATGTATTATACATGACATTTTTAATGTAGTTAGATAACAAACCAAACTTAACGAACAAAATGTTCATTTTAGCCGTGATTTTGTATTAATCATGATCGTATTAAGAGTGTTCAACTGTATTATTAAGTACAAATTTATAGAGCAATTGGGGCAAGTGTGTGTGCAAAAAATAAATAAAGAAGTAAGTGGAAATAAATAAAATACTGAAAATCAATTTACAATAATCATTTGTAACGTATTTTTTTGAAGATTTAGATTACTTGATTAAAAAAAGAATGAATTTCATTTCGAAGTAAAAGTAATATGTAAATCTACTTCTTTCTGCCATAATACTACTTTCTCAATCTAATTACTCCATTTTTAATCTGAAAATTTGACTGACGCAGTTTGTTTGAAAGGTATTTTATCTTTATGTGAATGAAAGAGTAAATATTTCAAAACCATGCCAGATATCAAAGCAATGTGAAACAAAGGTGTAACTGGTCACATTTCAATTAACAAAAGTCAACTTTGAAGGTTCGTGCCATTTTTTAAGTTAATTAATATTTTGTGTATTTAAATAAATAAATAATATTTCTGAACAAAAAAGGAAGTAATTAGTTATGAAAAGTATACTGACATTGTATGCCTACTTTTTAATAGTGTGAAAACGTAAAAAATATATTTAATTTAAATTAATCACGAAGAATTCCTGCGCAAAATATTTTATTTTTTGCGTAACAGATTTTTTTTCTTACGTTTTTTATTTTTTGAGACGACGCAGTAATATTTTCTCTCTTTTCATCTTTAGATTATTTCAACAGTTTTTCAATGCTACAAATAGAATCTGAAAATCCAGAGAATAATATATAAAAAGGTATGTTTCTTTTCCTGTTTTTTGCATGACAAACATTTTCGCATTTGTGTTGGAAAGATGAAGATTCATTGGTACATTTTTGTTCAATATTATAGCAATTTTTGAATAAAATACTACAAACGATCTCAAGTTATATTCGGTTTCTAGTTTTGAATTGCAAGTATGGTTTTAGAATGAAATTTCGGTGCAACGAATACCAATGCAACGCATTTTCCGTTTAAGCGAAATGAGTTTTAAGTTTCAATTTAATTGCTATTGCATTGCTTGAACTCCATTACGACGAAATTTCCGTTACAGCGAACAAAATTTGTGATCCTTTACTGTTCGTTATAACGGGATTTCACTGTTTTCATAAAGATTTTGTTTAATGGTATTGATCTCAATGTATTCTTAACATTTTTGTTGTTCTTGAGTTGTTTATCTGACTATCTGGGATTTCTAAATATTGTTGTAACTTTTTATTTTATCCATTCTTGACAAACAATTTTTTAAAAACATTTGTTAAACTTTAATGAAACTTTAAAAACTATATTTATTTCCTAATGTTTTATGGGTGATTATTTTGCTGCGTAAAACTGAAGTATTAGTGTGTTTTGTGGGAAAATAATGTTTTTTACGTGTAAGATGCATGTGAATTTGTAGTAAAGTAGTCTTGAGGTAAATTTCTGTGGAGATGTGAAGCACAGCAAAGCCAAACTGCAAGCGAAAATACTGGTATTAAAAAGTACAAAAATTTACAAATACAAATGGAAAAATACAACTTACAGCTGTTTCGAAAATGTATCGCAGTTATAACTTAAACGTTTGCAGTTAAGAAAAGCCTCCCAACGAAATAATTAAATAAATTATCTTAATAAATCTAGTGCGTGCTTTTTTTTTTTGCTATAATGTCTGTCCTGAAAATGAATCATTGCTTTAACTTCCTCATTTCTGGTATTCTTTTGATTTAATAAACTTGAAATGAAATTTTAGACAGTTAAAAAAAGAATATACTTTATTAAATCAGGGGTGCCCATCCCCCCTCCCCTTCCCCCAAGTTTAATGGCGCAGATTCGTGGGGGAGTTTGCCAAAAAAAAAAAAAAAAATCTCAATACTTCCCTTTTTTATTTTTTAGCTCTTTTTTCTTTTATTTACTTTTTAAAAAATGTGTATTATTATCTTTTTATTTTTAAGTTCTTTTCTTTTTATTTTATTCACTTTTTTAAAATATTTTTATTTATTTATTTTTAATTATTATTATTATTTTATTAGAAAAGTTCTGTGCGACGCCAGTGACATACACACACACGCAAACTAAATAAAGAAATGAAATAAAATATAAACAGAATAAAATAAAATAAATAATTTAAGTTAAAAATAAATCAATATACAAATTTAAAAAAAATCCTCCCCCCCCCCATTTTGATGGCGCAATTTGCGCTATAAGCCCCCCTGTGGGCATACTCATATATAGATTTAAAACTAAATAAAATTATATAAGTTTTTCTAAATTGGGTTAGTTATTCAAAACCCGTCATTACACAATTCAAAGAAGACTCTCACGTTTCAACGAATTTATTCTTATCCAACTTCATTTCCTCATTTTAAAAAATTGTATCACTAAGCCAAGAATTGAAACTGTCCGTATTCACTGAACTAGGCATAGAAAAGCCACAACAGTTTTTTCTTTTTCTTCTTTGAATAAGATCGGAAAGGAGGATAGCATCCCACTGTCTCACTGGAATACAAATCCGAAAACACATACCGGAGCGTATTTGGACAAAAGCTGAATGTAGATAATGATAGTTAAGCTAATTTATTTACCGAACAAAAGATATGTTTCTTCGCATCCAAACAGTCGTTTGTCCTTAATTGGAGTTGTTAACCTACAGCAAAAGAAACCCTGGAGAAAATATGCAAGACGCCGTTTGATGAAATAAGGAAATCAATATGGAGTCTTTGTCTTCGCACGTAGCTTCCGGTTATCGGGGCGGAAGGATTTTAGAGACAATGGGCATTAAAATCTTATCTCCTCTTCGTTTTCGGGAAGACGGTTAATAATTATGTTGAACGCTTATAAGTAATTAAAATGTGTATTAAAGCAGAAAATAATGATTCTTCCTCTAACCGATGGAACATGAGGATATCTATGAAGACTCATTTGGGGGAGGGGGAGGAATTCTTCTCATAAAAGTAAATTATTCTATTTTACTCAAATGTGCAACTTTTTTCCGCAGTAGTCGATCTATATTCTATGATTTAATCTTTTTTTCCTCTGGTTCATTAACTTTAAAAAAAAGGGGGGGGGGATTCAATGTAAAAATGATTTTGTGTTTTTCTAGTATCCACAATCTTCTTTTATTGACCAAACGTCGAAGTACTGTTAGTTTTTTCATTTCTTCATTTTTTTTCTTTTTTTTTTTAAGCTAACAGAACTTAGAAGTATAACTTATGTAATTCTTTCAATTTTTGGATGGCAGAGCGAGTTGATTTCATTTTGGAAGTTTAAAAAAAAATCAAAGAAGAAATATAAAGTTATGATGGGAGTGGGGAGTTTAAACTTTTTTACAATTCTGTAAATAGAAGGTTAAGAAATGGTTTTAAAATAGTAAGAAAGGTTAACAAATGCCTATTTTGACTGGTTTAGACATGATTCTTTCTATCGTACATAAGAACACGTATCCTGCCGTGTGCAGGTAAACGGCAGTTTCTGCAGAAATGTGTTTTCGAGATATTTGAAGAAATGTGTGGTGGATTCAATACTAACAAAAGGGAAATGATGGAATTAGACGTTTTTTTTTCGCTCCTTTTTTTCAGTGGAAACCAAATAAGCGAGCTTGTACAATAAAGGTAACGTACAACAGATGACAAAAATGCAAAGAAATGAAAAATGAAAAATTTGCAGTTACTACCCTTTACCTGCACACGGCAGTATTGTTTCATGCGAGTGAAAGAGACGTATAGGAAGTACCTAAATGTGGTCAACTCCATTAGGATATAAATTTGTCATAAAATCATTCTTTGTGCTCTTGGTGAATCACCTTACATTAGACCCTCATTTTACGCGAATTTGATTATACGTGGTTTATTATTTGACACATGTATTTTATTTTAAGTGGTTCTTAATTTAGGCTGATTTTATTTTACGCGGCTTTAAATGGAACGTAACATCTGCGTAAATGATGATCTGCTGTATATGGTGTTATAAATAAGATATATAATACCACTATTATGGTCTAGCTATATATATGGTGTTATATTCTTTTCTATATTTAGAAAAACATATAATTAAACCAGTTGCATCTAACACGTGTATTTAGATTTCGTAAAACGTGCGAGTTTGTACAAATTAGAACTAATTTGCCAAGCCGTGGAATGGCTCGTTGCCTGTGATATTTTGTTCCAAGTTTTGGATCCAGGCTGTTGAAACTTGAATTGAAAGTTAAGCAGTTAAAGTGAGTTAAAAACGACATAATATAATTGAAAGCATTCGATAATGGCTTTTAAAGAAAACTAAACAATCCCTCACTTATTTATACATGATCTCAATTATGAGGCCAGGAGCGGCTTGAACTTAAACTTTTGGGACGGCGTAGTTTGTATTTTGGCGAATGGGAACTCCAGATTTCTCCGAATGGTAATATACTGGTATCCATACATCAAATAAAAAGGCAAATTCGAGCATTTAATAACTACAATATTGCAATTATGTTGCCAAATTTGCCGAATCGTCAGATAAAATTTTCCAAAAAAGGAAATTTTTGGAAGGTCACACTGACTTTCCGTGACCCTCCATCGGGGTGCCCCTGTATGCGTCTCTCAAGGTTCTTCGTCGATTTTCAAAACCGTGAAACAAACGAATTTAATTTACTTTCTACTATGTGTCACTGATTCAGAAGAACTCTCAGTGGAGAGTCCTTAAAATTTTATCTTCCATTCTTTTAGAAAGCATGCGATTTTTCAAAAACCATCTTTGTTGCACATATATAAAAATATCTATTAGGTCTGTTATTGACAGCGGTTTTCGTTTTAACAGCTGCCCCCAAGGTGCTCGGGAAGATAATCTCGCCGGGAAAAGCGTGGTTACTTTCCTCAAAATGAGTTTCATGCGGTGAATGCAGCCTCAAACTGCGATTTGCTCACTTTAATCGCTGTGAGGTTTTTTACTCTTTCTTCACGTAATCAAGTAGCGAGCAGCCAGCTCCCAGAATCAATTCGAGCCGTCGAGCAAATGTCTGCACGTAGTATTTCCTCGCCGAGTTCATTTCCTGAGTACTGTCGTCAATGTTTATTGCGGGGTACATCATAACGATAAAACATGCCCTTGTAGAAAGGGAAATGGCATATGCCATTCTCATAAAATAAGCATACTTATGACGGTTTTCGAAAAAAAAAAGTAAACAAATCGAGGAACTTGAAATCGCCATAAAACTACGACAACCTCTGCGTAACCTTCCATAAACCGCGCCCACAAAATGCCATAAACACGACACCAAGATCTACTCCTAGCTTAAACCAATATATAGGCCTTTCCTTATTTCGTAGAGAAAAGGGGGGGGGGGGAGTAGAAGTCCCTTTTTCATACGCCCCCGCCCCTCGGGGCCATCAAAGGCCGGAATCAACCGGTAATCAGAAACTCATAAGCGCCCGTAATGCCCCTCCGATGCACCCCTTCTGCCAACCCTGCCCACCCCGTAGATGAAAGTAGCTAAGCCTGAAAAAAAAAATCTCAGTCTAAATAACACACTACTGGTAGTATGATGCCGCCGTGGCTGTAATCGGAGGGGAGTCTGGTTTGTTAGAGAAAAGTTAAAGCTCTGCAGAAGTGTAGACATATTTTTTTAAGGGGGTGAAAAAGTCATAAAAAAAATCACAATCGTATATGAGATTACCGTCGTAAGATGGCGTAGGTGATGCAATTACAGTTTGAATCGTTTTCTTATGGTCTTACAAGGCTTGTTAGAGAGCGCGAATTGGCTAGATAAGCAGTTTATTCTTGCTCATGTCAATCTTTTAGCTGAAAGGTTTTTTCCAGAAAAAAATCCATGTGGATCTGAAGAAAAGACATTTTTTGTTGATGTCTTCCAATCAGTTGTAAAAAGTGGGGTCGACGTTTCAATTCTGACATAATCTACTAAACTTTTACGCGATTTATATAAAAAGTAACATTTTTCCCCCTTCAGTTTTCGTACATCGCGGGAAAAATGGCTCTTCCAGAAACATGAACACACTTTTTTTCAACCCATCTAACTCTGAAAATGTGTTTTAAATCGGATTTAACGTTATTCTAAAGTTTTTAAACTTCATTTTCTTTGTGATTAAATTTATATCGGCATATTATCGGCGTCAGTAGTGGCAATACTTAAAACTCTTTACTATTTTAATTGATTTATACTCAAATAGTACAAAAAATTAAAGACATTTATAATGTGTGAAAGCTATTTGTAGTCGAAATAATAGCGTATAATTGAAGTTTGCAATTTTTTTTAATTGGGAAATTTCGAAGATTAGCCACTGTTTGTTATATGATTCGTGCTCCAACACACGCCAGTTTTGTTGTATTGTGGCAAGAAATAACATAAAAATCATGTTTTAGCTCTATAACTAATAACTATTACATTTTTATAATTTTGATTTAATTCTAGTTTTATGAACGAATTTATTTCATTTGTTTGTAAAAATTCACAACTGAATGCCCTTTTTTAAATATAATTTTAGTTGAATTTTAAGAATGTAACGATATAACTTCCTTTGATGTGTATTAAGGTAGTATATACATTAGCAAAATATACATTTTAATAAAAAATATACATTAGCAAAAATAACCCTAAGTATTATTTTTGTTAGTGTATATTTTTATAGTCTAAAATTATTTCTGGTAACCATCAAATGAAACTTGTGGCAAAGTTCTGTAACGCTTTTAAAAAATCGTGTTTTTTGTTATGCTTCACTTCTTAAAATAATTTCAGTGCTTGTAGAAGTGAAAGCTTCTCTATTTTCAGTGCTGAGTATTGTAACTCGTACAAGAACTGTCAAAAATTAATTGAAAACATCAAACGTTCTTTCGATTTTTTTTTTCATTACTAAAAGAATTTTACCCTATAATCGCGTCCCTTATATTAAATTGAGAAGTGATGTGAAAGGAGAAAAGGAAAACGCTCTAAAACGAAGAGCGAAGCTAAATCACATTCTTTAAAGTATTAAACCTCGGAATTCTCCCAAAACGCTCTACGATTTAAAACTTTTGACAAACTTATAAATGTCACCGCTTAATTAAATCTGTAAAAGTCTTGCCATTAAGTCGATAAGAAAAATTTTTAACCGTCTTCTTTGCGGGAAATGTATTCCTTTTTCAAATGACTTTAATATTGCGCGCATTAATGCTCTGAACATTGGGCGCTTTTAATTAGAGAAACTTTTAACTCTGGCCCAAATTTTTAGCATTTCTTTAGGGTGTAATCGAATTTTTAAAGCTTGCAAAGTAATATCAAATAAATGTTCCTAGAAATGTATTTTGCTTCTCATAACTTACAAAGTTTTAATTTTTTTTTCCCCTCTCTCTCTTCTATGTTAGTTTCAGAACAAAAATGTAATTTCACTCGAGTTTTAGAGCACAAGTTTTTTCTTTCGTAAAAAGTATATTTTGAGTTTCCTAAGATACGTTTCATAGTAAAATGAAACATTTATAAGGATCTGCAAAGACGTTTATAAGTCCAAAACGAACGCCTCGCAAAAATCTCAATCTCAAAACTGAACCCTTCACAGAAATTCTCGATTCCTAAACGGACCCGTCACAAAAATATTGCTATTAAAAATGTATGATTGAGAAATGTCTCGATCATACAAATAGATACCTCACAAAAACTTCGATTTGAAACTTAGAAACATAACTTTTAATCTTCAAAAAAAAAAGACCCATTACGAAGTTATTAGCTTTCATTAAAAAATGCGAAAGCTGAACGTTATGTAAATATACATTATGTTCTTCAATGTAACTAATCATTGAACACCACTTCAGCTACCAAAAACCACTCCAGTTACTCATATCGCTCAGTAAAAAAAGATTAGGAGCGATTGTAATGTGTCTCGGAGCTTGCTTCAAAATCCACTCACACACAGTTTGTTCAAGTTCACAGTTGAGTTTCACAATTCCTCCTCATTTAGACCTCGTCAACTGTTTTCAGACTCTTCCTTTTCACAAGTAATGTTCTCCTCATCCTCCTAACCAAAAATATTCTGCTATTAATACTTTTGTTCATCCGAGCTATAAATCTGCGTTCTTCTAATGAACTTATACACTTTGAACCAAGTCATCTGAGAGCTGAAGCTGAAGCTTTGTCTTACCATTTAACCGAACATTCACCAATCGTAGCAACATTTTTTCAAGAATAAATTTTAGTCGTTTTGTACCAATCTTTCTTACTTTCAGTCTACAAACTTTAAAACTCTCACAGCTCCAAGTTCTATTCTCAGATTGTATTTTCTTTTGTTATCAAAATTTCAAGTCTGTCTTCTTTAAAATCAGATGTATTACTCTCTCACTCTCTTTCTCTCTCTCTCTCTCTACAACTGTTTTTGTTTTTACAAACTCCATTGTCATGTGATCTGTCTTACATTCGTCAAAGTAGATGAGTTTCTTAAAAATTACCATGAATAAACCTGAAAATTATGTTAAGAAACGAATTAAAAGGTGTGGTATTGTACAACGTTGTTGAATTCAAGCGGCACATTTGGTTTTAATTCTGAGAAATTTTCGTTTCTTCTTCATAGCTATATTTCGGATAGCATTCAGCATTTTAGAGAATTTGCCCGATTTAGCTATTAAGGAGCCAACCATTTATTTTTGAGTTTGGCTCATTTTTATGTTTTTAAGTTGTACATTTTTTGGCGTGGTGAAGGTAAAATTTCAACATAGCGTTGGCTCAGAGTGATAGTAAAGCATCTAACAACAGAGTAAGCCATTTGCATATATCCTACTGCTGCCCTGAAACAAACACGTGACGAAAATGATGAAATAGAAGTGACTTTATAAAAACACCATTTCCCCCCTAGTTTTGTTAGGTCAAGAGTATCACTTTTTATGATTATATCAAAGCTTTTGCCCTTTATCGTAAACAATTAATGAATTGTCGTCATTTACGAATGAGTGACTGTTCTGTTAATACTTATATAGTTCGTGAAAATACATGATTTTGGAGTAACATGATGGCATCTTAGAGTGTTTGTAACACTCGCTTAACTGATCTCGTAAATGGTACCGATTTTCGTGCCTGTTCCCGCTATGCTGCCTGATCTATTTACTTTTATACTCCCAGATTATATAACCGTCCGTGCGTGTATACGGAAGGTATACATCAATATGTATCTCTTTTCAAACATATCTGTAATTTTATTAGCCCCTTTCTGCAACAATATTTATTTCAATAAATATCGTTTCCATTCCAAGCATCTCCGAATAAACTCGAAGAAGTATATACTGTTTTGCAACTTAATAAACAGCTCAACTCAGTCTTAAACCAAGAGATCACGGATAATTAGCGTGAAAAATATTACGTACCAGTGTAAATTTACGTCTTGGAGCTTCTTAAAAGAGTGCCTTCACCAATCTAATTTCCGCACGATGAAAATGGATGCCCTGGATGACGCTTCTGCCGTGCGATTGATTGCGGATTAATGCGGTGACGGTTATGATTATTGCCGTCTAACTGTGTGCTTAAATATGCCGGAATGATCTGGCAGTAAAATTTAATTAAAATTCAGATATCTGTTGGAAAATATAGGGCTGTGCGAGAGCGCGATAATTTATTTTGCATTAAGATCGGATTCCGTAAATGCTTTTGCCGTATCTCAAACTGCTCCATCTTTCTCCGCGTGCATGCGGGCTTTATTTAGGCAAGCGGAAGTGTAGAATCGAATTGTTTGCGTTAATGAAGCATCCTCTTGTGGAAGAGAAGTGAAGTGAGTCGTGGGCAGACCCATCGAGGCAGATTGGAGTAGAAAAAACAGTCGGAAAAAAACAGGAAAATTTCGGAAAAAACGAAAAAAAAAACTTTTTTTCCCGAAAAGGTTTATTTCCACTCCGAAAAAATTTTCAGCAAAGAATGATTAGAAATTTCTCATACTTAAATTCTGATGAGATTTTCTTCCCCTCCCCCCCATCTCCTCCTTGTATGTTAAAATACTGTCTAACTTTGATAATGCTAGTTGTTGTATGAATATATAATTTGCATATAAATAAAAAAAACATTGAATACTTTTTGCAAAAAAAAAATCAATATCCTTAGTGAAGAATTTATTTTCCTTCCTCATAAAACAAACGAGCATAACTTTAATCAAGAACTATGTTTCTGATGACTGTGCGAACCAAATGTACAGGGTGAGGTTAAAAAAAAAAAGAAAAAAAAAGAAAAACCCGGACAAGTAATTTTCCATGTAACTTTACTAAAAATATTAACAAAACACAAAAAATAATAATATGAGAAGACCTTTAGCAATCAATAAATTAATTGGTTTCAAACTGGTAGCTTTCTGAAGTAATACAGAGGTGCAACTGCTTATTGAAATTTTCATTCAAGGGCCGCAAATCCTTTAATCAATCCTATTCCCTATAAAGCAATTGGTTTCGAGTCCAAACTTATGTGTAGTTTCGGGTAGACCTTTGACTCTAAAACAGGCCATACGGTGTAATAAATGGAATTGAGGTCCAGCGAGCAAAGCGTCCACTCTAAAGTTAATGTCATATCAAAAACAATGCGCCTTGCACCACTCTTATCTTTTTGGCCGTATGAACTGGTGTGAAGTCAAATTGAATTGTCTATTCTACATTGCTGGCTCTTAAGGTCCATAGAAATACAATAGCATCTAAAATGTCCTTCTGGTACACTTTTTGTTTTACGGCCCTCATCCACAAAAAAACAGAGATTTTTTGTCACTTGTGCTGATTCCATCACAGAAAAAGCTTCTTAGGATTTTGGCGATGTTCAACATTTTCTAAGGTGCTTGGAGTGTCTACAAACCAAATCCTATTGTTGTGGGAGTTATGAGCTGGTTGAACGGCAAATTAGGGAAAGGTATCTCTTCCATCGTGGACTTGCGGCACGTCTCGAACGTTTCTAGCATCTTTGGAGTCATACGAATTCCTGAACTTTTTGGAACTTGTAAAACTTCTGTTTGAGCTGTTTTTGCCCTTAGTTGCACTCATCGGTCCCAAATCCCGTCTTACAATCGACTTCTCTTGTGGAAACCCAAAGATTTCGTTGAACTTACTTTTGGATGACCTTACGATCAACTGAAATGTTCACTGTTCGTTTTTGTACGCTTTCCGGGCATCGACTATCATTTCCAAGCGACTTGAAGCGGCATACCGCATCAAATACTGTTTGCCGAGGCACAACAAGCAAAAGAACTGTCGTTCTATTTGGTTAAACAACTTAACAGCTTTAAAATAGCAAGTCTTGGCTTAAAATTGTAAATAAAAAAAAAAAAAAAAAAAAACAATACATAAACTAGGAGATATATTGTAAGTTATTTTCTAAAAAAAATGAGAAACAAAAATAAATAAGACTCTCATTAAAATGAAATTACTGTACTTCCATTTGATGAGCAATCTTTGTTAGAGGGTTTTTTTTTCTCCGTACCCTGTGTACCGCCGTGCTAAGCACAAAAGTGGAATCTGCAGTTGAGCTCAAGCTGAGATATTGTGTTTTAAAGTTTGGCTCTTCAATATAGTTAATTCAGATGTCCTTTTTTTTCAGAATTAAAAAAAAAAATGTTCTCGATCAAATGACCCAGAAACATTTTATTTATTTAGTAAAATACGAAACAGAGAAAAAAAAAATGTTTGTTCAAAAGTGCAAGTATGACTATCTTTACTACTGTGTTTAGCACGGCCCTATGAATAAACTGAAACTCCAGTTTAAGTTTTGGTTCAGCTTTAGAAACCTTTACGTAGTTTTGTTTGAGGTTTCGGTTGGAAAGAAAAAGAAAAAAACATTTAGTTTTGATTTGGACTTAGACTGGATTAGAAAAAATCAAAATTCAATAGCTTTCATTTTCAGACAGCAATCATGTTTGAAAGTCAAAAATTAAATTATTATTTGAGGCAGAGAGAAGCAAAGAAATGTAAGTGGAAAAATTTAAAAATTTGGAGATAACCAGTACAAATAGTATTTGAACCTCTCCTGTGTCTTGACGCACGGGATAGTACTAGTAGACCTGGTAGGTGCCGCTGTCTAGCATGATATAGAAAAAAAAATCAATGAAAGTCTACCTAGGACGTTTTCTTTAAACTCGTTTTACTCGAAACTTGAACATGTCCACCTACATCCCTTTGCTTCTCACCACCTCATTTCAAATTTCAAAGGCAATCTAAAATAGAAAATGTCATTGTTATGATTAGATGCACACTACCCAATTTTAGGGGAGTGTGGGCCACACTGAGACAAAAAACACTCATTTTTCGTGTATCGGTATTCTAAAGCACAGAAACATATTTGATCATATTAAAGGTACCAAATTATAGTACATTGCACTAAATTTAGCCCATTTAATGTAAGGAAAAAAAAGTTGTGAGGCTTTATAAATTCGATGAAAAGTGTCTCATTGTGGCCCAGTTATGGGCCACTCTTTGAGAAAGCTTAATTCGGTACAGAGTTATTAAAAAGCATTTTGTAGCAGCATTTCTACATTTCAGTACTGCATTTAAATAATTCAGTAAAGTATTTAAACAAAAAGTAAGTAAAGGTTAAATTTTAGTGTTTTTCAACAATATTAATACGTCCTGGAAATTGCATTATAAGCACTCTCCCTCTCATTGTGGCACAAAAAATTTGTCTCATTGTGGCCCAAACAACAAAATAAAGATTTTTGCTTTATATCATTAAAATAAACCATGAGTTAAAAGTAATATAGCTGAAAAATAAAAGATTAAAGTGTCAGTAACAACATAAACTACAACAATTAGCTTAATTGTTGAATTTTTTCAAGATTGATAGATGCAAGAAATTATCTAAATAACTTTCAGTGCGTCCAAACAGTAACTTTTTTTTTTTTTGCAAAACAAAAGCATAGAACAGCATGGAACTAGGAATTCTGGGAAGCATTTTGGTTATGTTTATTCCTCTTAGGTGGTGGTAGCTGTCAGAATTGTATAATTTTTGAATTTACAATGTCTCGTTGTGGCCCATGTGTCATCGTGGCTTACCCTCCCCTATTGGTTGAACGACGACTTGACTTATATCTGGTGTTTTACCACCAAGAAAACTCTCAGTTATAAAACAAAAAAGTTTTTTTTTTCTTATAAAACCCTCCTTTATGTGTATTTCTGTCAATCAGAACAAGAAGTGTGGATTGCATATATATTTTTTTAATGCTTAACCCTTTATAAGTTCCAAGAAACACAGAGCTATTAAGAAACCCTATTTTCATTCATTAAAAAAAAATCAATTTTTCCCATTTTTTTCCGAAAAAAACCGTTTTTTTTCCATCACTTCAAAATTTTCGGAAATTTTACATCTCCAAGACGGATAACATAGTAGTTGAGGTAAGGGGTAAATGTATTGTAGCGAACTTGAGGAACTCTCGGTTATGGGGATTTTAACCAAAATCTTCTATAGGGACGAAGTATTCTACAAGTAATTCATCCAACCTCGTGTACCAGCGCAAGTAGTTTGAGCATAAAATAGTTGACACATTTTGGCGCAGTTCGATTACTTTTAAAACTAGTTTGCAAGAAGATCCATTGAAGAGATTTGTGGTGAAAACGTCAATTTGAGGCGAAATGAAATATCTTCCCTTTTTCTTTTTTTTTTTTATTTCAAATTTTTAGACAGAAATGCGACAAAGACCTAAACAGTTAAAAACCTAAGTTAAAAACAGTTGAACTAAGAACAAGAAAACTGAAGTCATTGGTGCTTGATGACGATGAGCGATCTCGCCTCCCAAGAGACCAGGAAGAGCCATACAACGAAGCAAATACTCCGTTCCTTGTCCGTTATTTCTCCAGAGTTGCAAAGTTTACCAATAGGATATGGTGTTATGACTCTACGCTGCACATGAGAACGAATATAAAACAAAAGCTAATAACTATCTTCATGCTATTATTTCAAGATTTAAGGTATCAAGATTCAAGATACAAAAAAGACTGTCAATCAACTTTTCAAGTTTATGCAAATTTTAACACTTTAGGTAAAATTCGGGCTATTTATGCGTAAAAATAAGTTGTGTGGTTTGTAGAACTTCTGCACTTCTTTCGGTAGAAATTAAGCTCTGCTCACAACTAAATACATTGTACAGTAGCTCCTTGTAACCCGAAACACGAGTTATGCAATGTTTTATTTATAGCCATCACTTAGTTGCCACTTCCATATTCAGGGTGGCGACAGATCAGGGAAATCAGGGAGATCAGGGAAAAGTCAGGGAAATATCAGGGAATTTTGAAAGAATAACAAAAAATCAGGGAAAATTGGTTTTATGAAGAAAAAAATTTTTTTTTTGCTTTTCAAAGTTAAGTACTCTAATTCCCTATGCATTTTCCGCTAATTATCTGTTCAAAAAAAAAAAAAAAAGGTAAAATTAATGAAATGCAATTGTACACTGCCGCATATTTGTGCATCTTTTTTCCTCAACGTCAAAGTATTGAATCTCACTTATTAACTACAGGATGAACTTCCTAAGATTGCCTCTGTGTCTGTTGTTTATTTTCCCTAGCTTGAAATTTCCTTTTATGCTTTCAATGCTACGTAAAATAAACAACCATACAGGCAAAGAGGAAGCTTTCATTAATGCCTAAGCTCCTTTGCCTTTATTCCATTGTTTTGAAGTAATTAGCGTATTGCAATCACGATTTCAAGAAGAAATCTGGTTTTTGAATTAATACTATAAAAGCTTAAAAGTTATTACTTCTTCGCGTTTTTAATTTAATTGCTAAAATTGAACTTTCAATAAAAAAAACTTTGTTTTTTGCAGTTATACTATTTGTTGTCACCGCAAATTATAAATGTTTTCTTTTCTTCAGACTTAAGTAATTCTTTTATTTTATAACCAAGTTGTATTCTTCCTTTATATATTTTGAAATCAATTGCTTTTTTTTTTCTTTTTCTTTTTTTTTTCCTTGCATTTCAAAGTTGTTTGTTACAAAAGCAATCTAAGTTTTTTTTCATTACATACTGAAGTAATTTGAAATAGAGTTAACTTGTGTACTTAAGTAAATATCTTTATTTTTTATTGTTAAAATGCTGTATTCATTCATTAAAGCTTACGTTCTTTATTAGAAAAAAGCTCCCTATGAATGGATGTCAAATGGTTTCATCTGTTTTGCATAAATATGTCGATTAGTTAAATAAGAATAACTACATTACTTCTATTCTTTCACTATTACTTGTTATTCTTGCAACAATTATTATACTGTTTAAAAATTTAGTTCAAAATAATTTCAATTACTTTTTAGTTCTATCATAAATACACATATGTTTTTAAGAGTAATTTTAATAGTTTCTTAAAATTCTTATGCTAAGTGGTTTCTGGAAGCAAAGTATATATATATTTTTTTTAATTTTCTATAATCTTTCCATTGTAGAAAAATTTAATATACTGTTTTGTAGGTTTTTTCCTCCACAAAATAATTGACTTGATATGTTTTTTTTAACCATTTTATTTAAAAAGTAGCATTTTTTAAAAATATATCTTTAGTTCAACAGCTTTACACAACTTAAAACGTTTAAAATACTGCATTTTATACAAACATACAATGGATTTAAAGTAGAGCAAAGAAAGAAAACCATTATCATTGGTATCGTAAATCAGGGAAATTTGGTGAACTTAATCAGGGAAATCAGGGAAAAGTCAGGGAACTTTTTTTCACAGTTCCTGTCGCCACCCTGATTATTCATTTAAATCTTTTTATTTATTTATTTTTTGTAATGAAAATTTGAAACATTTAATGCCAAAAATCAAGGTAGTACACAACCCTTCTTTCTTTGCCGTGTTCCATTCCATCTAGGGATTGCAATACCGGACCAAAATTTCAATACCGGTATTAGGTATTTTTAAAACATGATACCGGAATACCAATATTAATACCGGTATTTGAAATTTCTCAAAAAATGCTTGAAAACATTTTGTTTCTTTGCCACAGTTCATAATTTTGTACAAAAATTGTATCATTTATGATAACGTATTGTGAACAAATGTAAAATAAAGGCACAAATGTCATAATGAAAAATCAATAAGAGTAAAAACACAATGAATCTATTGAATTGTCTCTAACCCTGGAACTCATTTTAGTTCTCAACTTTCCTACAGTTGAAAATTATCTATCTGAATTCACACAGATAGGTCAGTGGTACTGTTAATAATGCGCGATATATATATTTCCTTTAATAGTCTAGAAGTCATTTATCTTCAAGTAATTCGGTCTCATACGTGTTACTTTTAGATTTAGTGTGCATGTGTTTTTTTTTCTTTTGCATTGTGTGTATCAATACTATTTTTTTTTTAATTTTATAGCTAGTTTTAATTACTTTCCAAGAGACGATACTTTTTCAATATTAACATCATTTTCTCTTGAGCAGGAAAGGTTTGTATTTGCTTTTTATTAGCCTTTTGGCTTGAAATTTATGATAAGCTATATTCTTTGCAATTCTTCACAATTATAATTATGTAAATATGTGAAAATATGTTTATTTGATTATGCTTTACCCCTATGCAAATTTTCAAGCCACTATATAATTTCTAAACATTATCTTGCCAAGTATAAAGCCAAAATAACGAGACAGGACAACAAACCAATACTGGTGGCAACAAATTACCATTTGTTATATTAAAAAGAAAATTTTTTGTCAAAATTTAGTACAGTTGAGACAAATAGTTTTAAGAAAATCATAAAGTAGCATCGTATTTTATGGTCTGAATAAAATGTTCATAGGACAAATGCATTCAAAATTACACTCGAAATTAACTTTCACAAAATTGAAAGTGAGTGATCAGGGAAATTGAAAAAATAGAAACCGCAATGAAAATGCGATTCATCTCACAGTGTTACAAATACATTTTGCAATCTTTCCGCAATTTTTGCTTAATACTATTCTATTATTTTGTGCTTTTAAAGCCAATTTTTTACATCAATGGATTGATTTTGGTTCTGTATCATGGAAAAAGAAATGTACATTTAAAATACAAGTAGATATTCAAAAAGTTAAATTGAAAATTCTTCAATTGAAACTATTTATTATTTTCAGATATACCGAAAATTCCTGTATTTTACCTCAACAAGTAGCGGCATTACGAAGTTCCGAAATTGCTCGAAATACCGGTATTCGGTATACAGTATACCGGTATTGCAATCACTAATTCCATCCTTACAAACACAGTTTTTTATGGAATTGATCATCATCGATCATTATGGTCTTCGTATTTTCACTCTTCGAGAATAAATTACACTCCTTTAAAAAAGGCCTAAATCTGCCAAGTTTAATTTCACGGCTTGAAAAAGAAAAAGGTTTAGAAATATCTCTGACGTACAACTATTGATTATTTAAAAACTTGTTTTGCACGTTTTTAATCTGGTTTATCTCTTTGTTGACCTGAGCCTCAGTTAACCCGGATTCAAATTTTCTCGAGTCCACTATACTTACAAACTGATTTGTGGAAACGAGGCGTTTAATTGATACTTTTTTGTTGCACTAAACTGTTGAGTATCGCAGTCATCTGTCAATATAAGAGATAACTGTACAACTCGATAAGATTAATATTTCTTGATAACAAAAGTATGTTGAAGAAAATAAAAAAAAAAAAAGAGAGAAGTCTCATTTCATTAAGCTGAAAGTTGTTCGATTCATTGCGCCAGGCGCCACTGATGCTTGCCCTGAGCATTCTTCCAGCCTCTTCGACCGGTAATGCGCATGCGCGAATGGCACCCCAGAGACATGGCGCATAAAAGAGTGTGGGCCCATTAATGACCGAGGCGCTTTATATTAATTAGAAAAAATGTTCGCTGCATGGTTTTTCTCATACGGTGCACTTTTTTTTCTGTTGCTCTTTAGCTTCCCCTGCTTCACGTTCATGCGTGGTTTGGTTTTGTCAATACTCGGGTTGGACGGTTGAGCGCTTTGGCCCATTGTCCGAATTCCAGCTTCTCTTTTGAGTGATGTTTAACTTGCAATGAGTCATGGTAGGAACCTCTTTAATGACCCGCGTTTGTTTTCTGCGGAGATATGTATTCGGCGGCTGGTACATTCCTTGCAGCGAATTTCTTGTCCGGTATCTAAGAGGGAATTTTAATTTCAGTTGTGCCATTGAAAAATATTTTGATTACCTATTACGTTTAATAACTTACATCCTTTCCGATTTTTCTTTGAGCACTTCCTTCTGCCATGTTGGCTCAGCTTCCATTTTCAGCAATCTTCAGGGACGCCCCGATGCGAAGTCACTGTGACCTTTATCGGAATTCCTTATTCGGATAGTATATTTCCTTATTCGGAAAATTTGTCCGACAATTCAGCAAAATTATCATCATTCGGCAAAATTATCTTCTGTTGATAAAATTTGGGGTTCTACTCGGCAAAATTATCATCATTCGGCAAAAATTATCATCTTTCGGCAAAATTTCGAGTTCTACTCGGCAAAATTTGAAGTTCCATTCGGCAAATTGAAAACTTCCACCCTCCCCACAATTTAAGCTCGGTAGGCGCCCGTGGCTATCTTGTTCCCTTTCTTGGATATTTTCGAAAACCTGCAGTTAGTAAAAATGTTCTAATAATTTATTTTTAGATGTACAACAGGATCTACAGTAGCCGAATATCGAATATGCTCTTAATGTACAAACCTATGTTATAGACAATAAGCTATACATACTTTCTAAATAATTCTTTCTGCGGTGATTGCTCAACTTTAATTTAATTTGATTCTCATGTTTCCTTCATGGCTAATGTTAGTAAACTGTTGTAATATTTTAATACCAGTTAAAATAATATCTACACTTCTAGCGGAGCATGAAAAATGTTTTTAATGTGATTAATAAATCATATAAACTTCCCAAATTGTTCTTTAAATATTTCTTTCTACAATTTTTGCTCAACTTCAATTTTTTGATACCTCCGTAGCTAGCGATATGGTCTGGGTCTCCCCCTCACCCGCAGATTCCCCGTCCTTAAGCCATATTCCCAATCTTAGTATGGTAGTTAATGAACATTAAAGCATATTTATTTCCAATATCTTGCGTATTTTGCAAATGCTATCAGCGCTGTGTTAGTGTATTTCTAAATCCCAATTGGGGGGAGCGAAATATCTTTTCATCTTTGACTTAGCTTCTTGATATCTGAAACATAATTTAACTATTTATTAAACCCCACTAATCACCAACTGTGGAGGATATAACTGGATTAGGTGGTTAGGGATTTGAAATTTAAAAGAATGAATTTAAAAAAATGTTTACTGAACATAATTCTTAAGTTTGGTGTTAATGGATTTGTTTTGATTTTTATCAGGTTTGTTTTCAAACAACGTACTCCCCACCTCCCACCGCACTGCCATATAAAAAATCTAGTTGATTTGCTGTTAGTGTTTGTATTTGCTCTTTGAAAATTAACTGAAATTTTAAATTAAAAAATCACAACGTTCATCCAAGCTCACTTCTTTTGCATTGAAAAGGGCGCTCCTTTAACGCCGAAACACATGTCTGCAGTAATCTGCAAGTTTTATGCAATAACACGTTATCGTTTTTAATTTTACTTTTCTGCACAAATATATATATACATTTATTTCTAACTAAAATGTTTTTGATTTTTCAGAAACAACGTTTACTTTTTATGATGCTATTTTAAACTCATTTTCAGCTAATCTTTTTTTAAACCCAGCTTCTAATTCCGACTAACAATACAAACTCTTCAACCGTAAATGACCTCAGTCCACTCATCTTCGTATTGCGGCCGTTCCTGCATAAATTATCCCCAGTGCTCTCGATAGAAATCATCTGGCCATTCGCTGGGTAAATCACTTCATTGGGCCTGAAATATTGATGTTAGCGAGCCAGCCATCCAAATGGCGGCAGAACCAACAACCGGGCACTGCCTTTTGATAATGGCTTACATATCCATTGCCGTTTGTAACGAAGTTTGTAGCACAGTTATTAGAATGTAGCGTGCTTGGACGCGATGGATGGCCTTCTAGATCGTGGCTCTATTTCAACTTATTGGATTTCTAGCCGGGAATCGTTAACTTTGCCAAAACGCTTTATTTTGCAGCTCTAACATGCTAGAGCTGTTTTCTGTGTAAATGAAACCTTCTGATGCAGTGTAATATCAGAGTAAAAAAAACAAGCGAAACTGACATCGCATTGCAAACGATTGTGGAAATTAGTATCACTCATATAAGTGATTTATGGATGATGGATTACAAATTTCAGCTGACTATTGTCAGTTTGCGTGCTTTGACATTTTTTTTTTCAAAAAAAAAAAAAAAATTACTACGCGTGTGCAGGCTACTAGATCAAAAAAGCACATCTTATTTTCTATGCGAACTGAGCTCATTTTCAAAATTCAACCCATTAGGTGTTTTAAACTGTTTTCTCTTTTTTTACTTGTTCCTTCTACTCTTTCAATTTGCGCAGTGTCAACACTAGCGGACTTAAGGGGCCCGAGCCCCTCCCAACCAGATAAAATTAATATCACTACCACATTAAATAGTCTTTGATTTTTTTCCAAATAGCACAAATCACGTTCTTGAAAGATTATAGACATTTGGTATATCTGCTCACATCGATGCGTTTTTATTCCAGAACTAGTGGTACCCGCACGGCTTTGCCCGTAATAGAAAAATTAAAAGGTCTTTTGGTTCGCCTGTATATTTACAAATAATGGATGACGAATTTCTCGCCAATTGGCTATGTTCATTCGTTCTCCCATTCCACGTCATGATAATTTCGTAATTTACTCGTCCATCTTATGATAATTTTGCTCCAGAAAATGTTCTTAAATTTGAAATAGAAAAAGAATAAAACCGAATTTTCGAAAAATCGCTTCGAAGTGCACACCCCCATGCTACAGACTAACTTTTTGCCAAATTTCATGAAAATCGGCCGAACGGTCTAAGCGCTATGCGCGTCACAGAGATCCAGACATCCAGACATCCTCCGGACATCCAGACAGAGAGACTTTCAGCTTTATTATTAGTAAAGATAAAGATTAGCTATTCAATTGTCGGCTGATTTAAACGTCTTTATTTTTAATGTTGTTGTTGTTTAAGATAGTACTGATAGATAGTTTTAGGTAACAGTTTTGCAGGATATGAAAAGCAAGACATTAAATGTTTAATAAGGTAAACGGAACAATAAGCAGTTGTCAACATAGTTTTAACACTTTTAAACATGTTCGAAAGCCCTAAGAGCTACAATATGATCAACTGCCTTTACTTGCGCGAGATTACGAAGATTAATCCAAGAAGTTTTCAGTTTTCTACTTCATTCAATGCGAAAGTAAATTTTGTTGTAACTTCCTTCGTCCGCCATTGAAATTGAAGTTGTCGTTGGACGATATGTCAGAGCGCATTCAGTTGTGTGCAGGGTGCATATACGGTTTATTTTTTTTCGATTAGCCTTACTACGTCCAGAAATAGACGGTAACCTTCCTGTTTCAGTATGCAGTCTGTATTTAGTTTCCAAAATGAAAAGTCGAATCAAATTGAACGAAATGGTAGTCAAAATCTCACTCCTCCAAGCGTAAAATACCAGAGGAAAAAAAAATACCAAGAGCTTGGTACTTGCCCTAGATTTTGCAGTTCGATTTCTTTATTAGGTCCTTCTGTTCGATGGATGATGGGAAGAAAACAATAGTAGGCATCTATCATAAATCTCCCCTTTCTCCAATCAAAAGAAAAAAAGAAAAAAAAGATCGCGAAGAATAAAGAAGAGATAGTGTGATCGAAAGAGAAAGAAAATTATATATCTATATAATGTTCGCCATCGCGTTCACCGTAGTTAGCAACGCAGAAGAAAAAATAGAATTTTATTGTTTTTATTGCATGGTTTGGGATTTTTTTACTTTATTTATTGATTTTTTTTTCTCTGGTGTTTTTCAATAACTTTCTTCCCCGAATAAAGGGTTAAAGCAAATTTTTTTTTGTTTCTGTTCCGAATAATGTTATTTAAATAAAATAGTTTAAGAAATATTTTATGCTTACAAAATATGGCTTCTGGTTCCATATTTTTTGTCTTTTTCAATTGCATTTCTTGTAGAAGTAAAACGTGAACCTTTGTGAAGAAAATAATCAAATCCAACATAAGCATTTTCAAGAGCAGATTTGCAAACGCGTGTATGGAGATACCTGGGCTGCAGGGAGCCAGGACAAGCCCCTTGTCAGTTTGATCTCTGGACCCCCCCCCCCCCTCCCACCTTCCTTGACCTCTGGGTCGGGCCCTTAATTTCCAACTAGGCTGACAGTCCTCTTGTTGGCTTTGAGGGTTATAATGTAGTTGTTTCCATCAGTCAAAAGTATTAATTTTAGTCACTAAAATTGATAGAATAAGCAAAAAAAAAAAACATAGAGCGAGAAAAAAAACTTTTGTTTTTCCAACGCTTAATTTTTAATTTTTTTTTTTTTTTTTTTTTTTTTTTATGTTTGATTTTGAAAATAAGGCGTGGTCTTTATGACGTCACAAATAGTGCACTTTGGTTCATTTCCATTGGCGCGCTGAATGCTAAAGCTAGCTGTCAACCGCGTTTCCAAGTTGTCATAATTCAATAGCGAATTAAATATTGCGCTCTACTCTTGCTATCAACCACATCATCGCCCCTGCATATGAGTAAAAAAGCGAATTAAATATTGCGCTCTTCAGTAATGGCATTAGTGAATGGCTGAATGGCATTTCCTCATTTGTGATGTCATGTGCAAAAGCGTAAACAATGAAATTGCACAGTTTATTTATTTATTTTTTAAATATTAAACTTAGTCAAAATATTTGAAAAATGGTTAAATCCTATGTTTTTAAGCATGTTCTTTCAGAAAAAAATACTTTTAAAATTTCAGAAACAACCCCATTGCTCTTTGGTAATATCACAGTTTCAAGAAATGTTAATAGATTTTACCTGAATTGAAGTTCTTAGAGCCTTGAAGTTCTTATTTATAAAAAGTTATTTTAATATTTATTGATTTGCACTCTATTTTCTCTGGTGGAAGTTTGCGCAGAAAGAAATATTAATCAAAATTATTAGAAGAAAGAAACTGAAGTAGAATGAGAGTTACTCTTTTGAAAAAAATAATCCATGATAAGTTCTCAACGTTCGCTTGCTGAGCTAACAATTAAATTTCTATCCATTTGCTTGTTTTGCTAGTATTTTTCATTCAGAATTCAATTTATACATTAACCGCTACAGAAATTATTCTGTTTGAATTTCTTAAATTAACAAATAAACGTCTAGTAAAATATATTGATCAAGGAATTCAAAACAAACAGTCTGAAAAAAAAAAGTGCGACCCATTGTTCTACATTTTATCTAGAAGAATGCTTAATATTGTTCATATTTCTATTTATATTTTTAATTCGTTGCTTTCATTCCGCGAAATACATTAACTGGCGTCGTTTTTATTTGTTTAGCGAACGAATGAGGAGGAAAAGTCACTTCCATCTCCGTTCCCCTTTTATTCTCTGAATGGTAACTGGTATTCGATATAGAAAAACAGATAAGTGTAAAACGTTAAAAGGAAAAGAACACTGAAAATAAAAATGACGACCCATTCGATTGGCCATTGATCTTTTAACAGTGGGTTTGTTTGTGTATGAGAAACATAAAAGCGATAAATGAAAGAATTGTGTTTTAACTTTGTGTGATGATGGAAATGAAATTTCGAATTGGGGGGGGGGGGGGGGGGGGGAGATGAGCATTTAGTGCCATGTTTGTTGTTCATCGTGAATAGAGATGAGAATGGTCTGGGGGGGGAAAACGGAAACTTTGTGGGAAAAAACGGGGGTTTTTTTTTTTTTCGTTTTTTATACGAAGGTGTTTATTTGTACTGGAGAAAAATTGTAAATTTTGGAATTCCAGCACAAAATGGGGTTGTTTCAATCTGTCAAAAGCACTACTTTTAGTCACTAAAGTTGGTAGAATGAGCAAAAAAAAGATAAATTAATTTGAATTTTGGGTTCTTGAATTCAAATTATATGTTTTTCGATATCACGAGTGTGTGTGTGTGTGTGTGTGTGTGTGTGTGTGTGTGTGTGTGTGTGTGTGTGTATGTAGGGGTGTGTGTTTGTGCCCAGGCATGAGTGTGTGGGTATGTGTGTGTATAGGAATTTGTATGTATGCGTGTGTGTTTGTGTCTGTATGCAGGCATGAGTGTGTGTGCATGTGTGTGTAGGTGCGTGTATGTATGCGTGTGTGTATGTACGCGTGTGTTTGTGTCTGTGTGTAGGCATGAGTGTGTGTGCATGTGCGTGTGTGTTTGTGTCTGTGTGCAGCCATGAGTGTGTGTGTGTGTGTGCAGGTGTGTGTATGTATGTGTGTTTGCAGGTGTGTGTATGTATGTGTGTTTGCAGGTGTGTGTATGTATGCGCGTTTATGTAGGATATGGGCGCAACCTGGAGACGGTTTTCGCTAGAGGAGCAGCATCGTGAGGAGCCGGTCGACGGGGGTGCTGCAGAGGGTGCTGGTGGGAAAATAAAATGATAGGACGCCAAAACAGTCAAATGAAAGCAATAAGCAATCGTGATTGCTTAGAAAGAAAAGAATAATTTGGAGCGAGGAAAAACTTTTATTTTCGAAACGTTTAATTTCTAATTAATTTTTTAAACTGTCCGATTTTACTTCATTTCGTTTTTTGTTTTTTAAATACCTTTTTGTGTTCTGTAAGCTGTAAGATAACTTAATTTCTCTGTATACCTAATTATTATTTGTTACTTTTCTTATCAACACTGTAAATATCTACACAAAACAAAATTAGTAAACCAATAATACCAATTAGTGGAAATGTTTAAATAAAAATTTTAGTGTATTTTCATTTGATATTTGTAGAGATGAGCATGGCCAAAGAAAAAAAAAAACACGAAATTTTTGGGGGAAATGATAGGTTTTTGTTTTTCTCCAGATAGTTTATTTTCCACTAGATTTTTTTTTATAGGTTTTGTGAAATTGTTTGAACAAAATAATGTATTCAAAAGTTTTTAATATTTAAATTTTAAAGAATAATTTCATGTTTTTCCAAACAAGTTTTGAGCTAGCGTACTTGCTCCACATTAGAGTAGAGGTTCCTTCCCCGTTTAAAAAAAGTTGGAAACTTGTTCCTAATGATCGTTTACTAATGTTAGTGCAGTAATTCTTGTGTATATATATTAGTTTTCACATACGTATCAAGAGTAAATTCGTAAAATTTCCATTACCGGTACGCCATTTAAATCCTGAGTCGTTCGGTTTAATATTAAAGGGAAATTTATTTTTCCAAAAAGGCAGTGTAGGAAAATTTTGCTTATCCATGTTATGAAAAATAATTTTGCATGGAAAGAAAACTTGAATAAAAAAAAAAATAATAAAATCATGTGCACCCCCGTCTTTCACGCATGCCTACCTGAAATAAACCTAGAATTAAAAACATGTGCAATGAAAGCAAGGAAAAAAAATCAAGAGTCGAAAAAATTCTTCGCATCGGCGTAGCTTTTTTCCGCCCTAAAATTTCGAACATCCATCATCAAAGAATCGTACAAATAAAGTAAAAACAAATACAGAAATAATTACAGTATTTTACGGTGATGGTATGAGAACTTTGAGACGGATAATTATCAGGTAGCGCTGGGAGATCAACTCCAGAGGGATGTTACGAAATGCTCCTTTTCAACGTTTCCCGTCTCCCCCCGCGATTCACCCCCTTTTTTGCTCGTCTGCCATCCGTGCACCATCAGCTACTGGCGCTTCTGTTGGTCAGCTAATAAGCGTCGTTTTCTTCAGCAGACGATTTTTTCTGAAAAAACATTTTTTTAATAAAAATAAATGTTCTTTAATTTAAAAGTGAAGGGCTTGGATGGGGCTGCGAATTTTAAAGAAACAAAATAAAATGAATTCCATTGGAAATATTTTCCTTGGTTAAAAAAAAATGCTTGCACGAGTATATGATCAAATAAGCTTGAAAAAAAATATAAAAAAAGCGACTTTTGATGGAAAACTAGATGTGCGTAATTAAAGCGATTTTAAAGGAATTTTTATGAAATGAAAAACCTCCGTCTCAGAAGTTTTAGAAGGGAAAAAGTGAAAGTAGAGAAGTTCGTATTAGCTTTTTTATTTATTTTTTCCACTACTTACGAAGTTCATTATTAGGTCTTGGATCTGTTTCTGTTTTAGAAGTTGCTCTAAGTTTAAATTTTTTCTTGTAACCAAAAAAAAAAAAAGGATCGAGATTATCGTTAACTATGAATGGTATATCATCAAGTCCATCTTTACTCTAGGAAAAGCTTTAAATCTGTAGTGTGATTTTTTTTTTTTTTTTTTTGTCTTTCAAATAGAATTTTTAATGCATCGGAAATATTTTGATTAATTTAAGCCGATTCCATTTCAGTGCGAAAAAAAAACTCAAATAGAAGATATTGCAAATCCTGATTAAATATGGTTTTTAAAGAACATCACACCCACACACAAAGGGAAGGACGGGGGAAAAAAAGCTGAAAAGGAAAAAAAATCGAGACATCGTATAAAAAGTAGAAATATTGTAAGTTCTGACATGAAAAACAATATTGTTCTGCAATCTTTTCCATATTACTAACTCTGTTGTGCATTGATTTAATGGCAGCAATACATTTATGGAAGTAAAGACTAAGGCCAATTGTAAATGCAAATAACTAAACTAACATAACAGTCATTTAAACAATTTTTATTACTATTAAAATTCGAGTTATTTCTATTTCGATTTAAGATAGTGTCCAATACGTAATTAAATAGCTTTAGATCAAAATAAATATACACAAAGATCGAAATATGTTACTGGTAGTAGCAAGTAATTTTTGACTCGCGGGTTTAACCCAAACTTTAGTTAATTCAGTAAGTTCTCATATTGATTTCACATTGAAATGCAATATTAGCACACTGATATTCAACTACTGGAACAATTTTATTTATGTACTGTTCTGTGGCGACATGCGTTTACAAATAATCTTTCCATTGGTTTTAATATAGATAAATTTGAAAAAAACCACAGTATTTAACAATTTTTGCAAATGACATTTATATTTATTGCGTATAAAAATAATGATAAAAATTAAAACTTAGTAATTGATAACAGAACTATTCTTCATTCTATGTGTTGTCTTTGTAACCAGGGCTGCGGAGTCGGAGGAAAAAGCACCGACTGCTACTCCGGGAATTTTCAAGCCTCCGACTCTGACTCCTTTTCCCCAAAATCAGTCCGACTCCGCAAGCATTGACAGAGATGCTGACTTTGAGGGAAATGACCGACTACGACTCCGGAAATTTTAGAGCCTCAGACTCCGATTCCTTTATTCCAAAATCAGCCCGACTCCGTCTCTGACTTCGCAAGCATTGGCAGAGTTGCTCACTTTGGGGGAAAATGACCGAATCCGACTCTGGAAATTTCAGAGCATTCGGCTCCGACCCCTTTACCCTAAAATGATCCGACTCCTACCCTGCCTCGTAAGCATTGACAGAGCTGCTGACTTTGGGGGGGAAATGACCGACTCCGACTCTTGGAATTTTAAGACTCCCACTCCGATTCCAACTCTTTTTCCCAAAAATCAGTCCGACTCCTCGACTCCGACTCTACAGCATTGTTAATAACTTTTCTTAAAATTCGTTTTAATAAGAATGTTATAGTAATGGTTTAGTAAAATTTAAGGTACATAGTCTGCGATTTTGTATTTCGTTCCATTAAAAATCATATTTCCTCTCGAAACGACAGCTTGTCAAAACGTTGCAATTGCAAGCACTCCACCATGAGAAATGCGTGCCAGTTTTAAATGTGATCACAGGCTCATAAATAAGGATTCATTTCGGTAAATTAATTTTCGGCCACGGTAAGATAAAAACGAACTTCAGTCAAAAATAAATTTCATGAGGCCTGAGGGAAACAAAAAGAAATAAACAGCGCCGCCGTAATTTCTACCAGAAGCACCTTAATTACCTGCAAGGAGAATATTAAAAATAAGTTTAATTTCAAACAGGCGTACAAATTTATTTCACAGCTTAATAATTTTTCGAGCATTCCTAGATGTAAATAAAAATCTCTCATATATGAAATCTGGAAATGATAAAATGCTACTAATTTCAAAAGTTTCTAATTTAATTAAACATCTCAATTTGGTTCAAGGATATTAAGTCAAACGCAGAAGCAGCCACAAAAGTTACTCACGCGTGCATACCTTTTGCAGCCCGTTTTATTAATTTTTCGAGACCTATTAACGGAGAAAATAATTAATAAAGCAATTAATTAATTAGCGTTTAATTAACCTGAAAGAGTTATGTTTTGCTGCTCGTTCCATAATTGATCACATGTGCTCTGACGGGTTAAATTCGTACAGAAGAGGGTTTTTTTTTTTCTACCCGCAAGTGATTATGGTTTACTTATGGAAGATTACTCATCGAGTTCGCTTTTATAAATATCATTCG
Source organism: Uloborus diversus (assembly GCF_026930045.1). Classification (NCBI taxonomy): domain Eukaryota; kingdom Metazoa; phylum Arthropoda; class Arachnida; order Araneae; family Uloboridae; genus Uloborus; species Uloborus diversus. Next base: position 94,835,028 of record NC_072732.1, on the reverse strand, counting down.
CAAATGAAATATGTTTATTGTAAAATATCTCTTGGCTAGACTTCAGTGGAAATCGTTCACCTATAGATGTTTTCTGGAGTGAACCAAAAAGGAATGCATTAGTCCTCCTTGTTTGTTCGCGAGAAAGTTTGTTTTGCCATTATATTTACGTATCCATTTCATAAGAAAGAGTAGTACATGGTGTTGTTTTCACTTTAGTACCTTTTCACTTTATGAAGTTAGTGGTATTTTTTTCCCTGCTAAGGCATGGCTTAATTTAAAGCTGATATCTGCATACCGTATTTTTCAAATAAACTAAAATATGCATTAAAGGTTGTTCAAATATGCCAGTGAAATGGTATGATTTTTTTTTATGTCATCTACTCATGGATATAGGCTTTTTCTAAGTAGCAGTATAACCTTGCTGCACACAACAACAAAACAATATTATAAATGTTGTTTAGATTTCTGTGTACATGGTTGTCTTCGAATAGAGCGACCAGTGAACTTGGGCTTACCGGTGACTTACCAGAAGCGTTCTAACAGATTACCGGTTAAATCATCGTATATGAAAACATTCTATGGACACTCACTGCACTAACCACTGCCGTTGTGAAACGTCATGAAATCAACCGTCCGAGTTAACCGGTAACTCTATTCGAACGTGTAATTAGAAAGCTTCAAAAAAAAAAAAAAAAATCCGCATCTCTAGCAGTGAAAGGTCTGCAAATAATCTTGGCTTTAGAAAATTAAAATTTTTGATTTGTGTCCCAAGAATATTTTTCCAGCTTTTAGCGGTTAGGTGATTTCTCGTTTATTCACGTAACTTTCATGTTATTTAAGCCGAAATTTAAAAGCCCGTTTTGTTTGTCCGATACATCCAATGCTACTTCCACAGTTAATGTTATTTTATAATGAATCTATTGTGCAGTTTTTTCTTATAAAGATAGAATTTAGAGAAGAAATACTGTATAACTTTTCGTTCAGTGCAATGGTTCAAAACCTGGGAGCAACTTGGCTCCTGAAGGGGGCGATACATTCGTGAGGGGTGATAGGGGGAGATGAGTATTTAAAAGGCAAAATAATATTAATAAAAAGCCTACGAATATCGAAATCGAAAAACCGATTGTTGAGATTCAAACAAGGAATTACAATTTAAAAAAGAAACAAATTAAAGTTCAAGAGCTTCCTCTTTATACCGGTTGAAACTTAAGGGGTAACCTTTTACAGTACCTCAAAAATGATGAAACAATCAAAAAAAAATTTATTGCTTATTTCAAAACAAAAACTATTCTGAACACAGGGGAAAAGTGTCAATGCTTTAGTTCAAATATTTAAAAAGTTATGAGTGGTTTTTGGCCATGCTCCCTATGTGTTCTTATGCAAAAGAAAAACTTCAAATTGCTTTTTCTCGATGATGGTTTTTTTGTGTTTTCATGTCATTAGAATTCCTAAGGATTTTTTTCTATTAAAGATACAGCTTTAAAGCAATACTTTTTGCAATTGGGATAACATATTTGACAAAACTGTGCATTGGATAAGCATTTTATAAATTACTCTAATGTTTAGAGCATGTTAAACCTTTAAAAACTAAATTTTAAAAAAAACTTTGATTTTTTACATAATTAATCACAGAGAATTTTCGAATGAACCCATAAGCAAATGAATGCACAGATTTTTGAAGATGATTATAGTGATTGTTTTTCAAGAAACGTTTTTTAAATTAGTGCAAAAATAAAAAACCTTAGAGATTTTAAAAAGTTGAAATTTTCCTCAATTTTTTGAATTTTCAAAAAAAGTAGGCAATATTTTTAAATTTTAAAAATAAATTATTGATTACGAAATAAGTATGCATATTATGGTTTCAAAGAAATATAAAATTTATATAAATTAAAAGAAATTGCTTGAAAGGTACTGTGACCCCTTAAGGAAAATATTCATCATTTATCGCCAAGTTCGTGAATTTTAAATTATATTCTTCTTCTTCTTCTTCTTATTATTATTATTATTATTTTAAGTATCAATGCTTTCAGCTTTGACAGGGAGTTTAAGAAAGCAAATATTTCATTAAAAAATGTACTTCTGTGGGTTTTTTTTTTTTTTTGAAAAGTTCGTCGATGGTCTTACTAAAAAAAAAAGTCCAACCACGGATTGTATGGAATTTTCAAACGTCCTGATAAGACGAATCTATCCGAATGAGAGGGAAAAGTAAAAATTTGATGCCGGTATTCCGCTCATTTGAATGAGACTCTGCTTCTGCAAAAGCTGACATACGTTAAAAAAAAATAATAGATTCGTCCGTTTCCGGCTGTAAAATGGGTGTTTGTCTTTCCATACAATCCGTGGTCAGACAGTAGCTAGGTATTTTTCTTCAAATACCTATCAGTTCGTTTTGGATGAAAAAAAAGGATGTGGGGGGGGGGGATACAAAGATACTTTTATTTATTTATTTATTATTATTTTAATAGTGATTGAATGAAATTTCTTTTTTTATAAATTTTAATTAATATTAATTTATGTTTTCAATAATATGAATGTTCACTAACGCCAAGCTATGGTTTTTTTTTCAAGGAAGAGGTGGGGGCGATAGGTGTCAGTCAATTTCTAACTGGGGTGATGGATTCAAAACGGTTGGGAACCACTGGTTTACGGAATTCAATCGCCTGTTAAAGTGTTAAAATTAAAACTTATTGAATAAATGTAGTAGTGCACTAAAGCTGCAATCGTTGTAATTACATAAGCAGCTTACTGTGAACTAAGCTACTTTGAATCTGGATAGATTCAGTTGTCTATTAAAAGTTTTTTCAATAAATTTTGGTTAGTTTAATTTTGGCGAGATATATAACGCACTAAATTAGCGGTTACTGTAATTACATAAGAAACATACTGCGCACTAACTTACTTTCAATCTTTCAAAAACAATTCGTTTTCACTGAAATATGCCGCTTCTGGTAAATTTTGTTGAAAATGTTTGCTGATTCTTCATTTTTCAGAAACGATATAAAACAAAAAGTGGAAAACCAAGCCATTTGGATGCAGGTAAATCTTCTTCCTAACGTAATGCAAAATATGGTACTTAGATTTAGTTTTAAACGCACATTTTCCAGTGATGTTCCAACGGGGGGAAAAGAGAAGAAAACTCTCTCCCATCCAAGAAAGGTAAGATTTTTTTAAGTAAAAAAAAGATTTGATTCTCCTTTTTTTTTTTTTTTTACGGGAGGAAACAATGGGTAATTTTCTTTCTGCTCTCTCATTAAAATTTGCAGTCGTTTCGCTTCGGATCTTTTGCATTCTCTTGCCGATTTTTGGAAATGCGAATCATGTAGTAAATTGTAAGGAAGTAGAAAAAAAATAATAAAAAGAAATCTAGATGAGATACGTAGTAGTAGATGAGATACATGCTTGATTACGGGTACGGGTTGAGTTGGTGGTCTGCTTCTCCATTTCTTTTATTTTCGGAAAGGCTGCGTCATTTCGTATTCGGAGCACTGATTTTGAATTCGTTATTTTAAAATATGGTGAGTCAGACCATGAAGGATGCTTCAGTTAATATCTATATATGGTCTCTTAGAGGTCGTTGGTATAGAACTTGCATTTTTAAATGGGGTTTGGATCCTAGAAGCATGTGCACGTCGACGGATTTTCGTTGAAGTTGGAGAAATTTTATTTTGTGAATCATTGTCAGTTACAATTCGGCTGACATTGGATTTCCGTTAGTTTGAAATTTATATCCTTTATTTTCAAAAGTATTGACTCATGAGAGCCAAAAATAATCGCATGTTCATCGTTCTTTCTTTTTTAGTTCGCAGTACTAAAACAATTCATACATTCCTCTGGCAATCCTATATTTAAATTTACATGCCAGTAGGAAAACAACTGTGTGCTGATTGTGAAGCGCGAGAGAAGGATATAACATAACTTGTTGACAAACAGCAGATTTAGAAATCAAGATTCGCAAGTTCAAATGCGAAGAAAGTGATGGGATTAAAAACTTCTTGTATTTAGGAAAAGAGTAAAAATACTTTCGTATAATTCACAAAAGAGAAAATGTTATTTACTTCCTTTTTTTACCACATTTCTCAACGCCATAAGATTTTCTTTCTTTTTCTCTTAGTTATGCTACTAACATTTTGCTGACGTCTGGGTTGCATTGAACCAGAAGCGCAGCGAATAGGGTTTAGGGGGTCAGATTCGGTCCACTGAGTCAAGAGGCGGGCATAATTTGGGTGCCCGTAATTTGCATGCAAGTCCTGTAGTTCTTTTCAATTTTATAGACTGAATTCAGAACATTTCCGCATGAAAATACGTTTTGAAGTGTATACTGCCTTGGGCAAGTTAACGGCAGTATCTGTAGAAATGACTTTTCGAGGTATTTGAAGAAACGCATTTTAGATTCAATGCTAACAATTGGGAAATGTTGCCGCCCGCCCGATCTAGGGGTCAGAGGAGCCTGCCTGTGCTGGGGAGGTTCCGGGTTCGAATCCCGGTTCTGGCATGAATGTACTTTCTCTCTCATGTCCTTCCTTTGTGTGAATGTGCTGTTATGCTGTGAATGGCTGCCTACCCTATAAACGCATCCTTACGGTATGTGTGTACCGTGGAAGTCGAACTTCACACCAAATTACGGTACAGATGGAAAAGTGAAGCAACGCATCCCGAATCGCCAGCCTAGCTGGTATAGGAGATAGGACAACAACAACAGAGAAATGCTGGAATTAGAAGAAAAAAAAATTTTCAAGGTTTTTTAAAGGAAACCAAATAAGCAAGCTTGAACAATAAAGATAACGTACAATAGATGAAAAAAAAAAGAAAAATCTGCAGTTACTGCTATTTACCTGTCCACGGCAATATTGGATTCTTCTTGCACTTAAGCCTTGCTGGAAGGTCATTTTTCTTTTGAATTTTTTGGCTGGTGTAAGAAAATGCTTCTCTGTAGTTCACAAAAGCGAGAAGGAAAGGAGGTGGACACTTCCGAAGAACCGAAAGGTCTACAACAATGGTTACCGATTCGAATATCGAAATATTTTGAAATGACAGATCGGAGGATGAAATTCCCATTGGGCAGGAAGTTTTCCGCCACGACTCCTCCGGTAAAAAAAGAAGCATTGGCATCGTTCTTCATAACTAGTCCTTATTAGCCAAACGGCGTGACAGTGCCGGATAATCCATGTCCTTGCCGTTACTGGTGGAGTTGGCCGGACTGATTGGCTCGATTTGTTTCCCCTGGAGTGGGTGGAGGATTGCTTTTGTCCTTTGCAAGAAGCTTGAGGGTTGCCATAGATACCGTCATGAAGATATTTGTTTGCGGTATGAGCTTTTCAGAAGCCGTTTGGGGAAACTGTTTCCTTCATACTGAGGCGCGAATAGCGAATTGACAGCATATATCTGGATGGATTCTCTTTCTGTATCTAATGTATTTGTTAGTCGTGTTTCATTTCGTTTTATTGCTTCTATTAATTCAGTACTTTCAGCAGTTATTTTTTTTTCTCTCCAAATAATGTATTCATTTCCTTATTTATCTATTTATTGAGTAAGGCTTTCTCCCTTCGCACTTCAATTGCAAATTACTTGCAACGAAATTATACTTTTTTTTTTCTCCAAAAATGTGAGTAATTTAGTATAGCATCGAAGTAAATCGGGTGTGTCATGAAGGAAAAGTAATGAGTCTGGAAGAGCATTGACTCTTATAAAAAAAAGTGCTTGCTTTGTTCTTTTTTTTTTTTTTTCAATGTCATAATAGTTTTGTTTTTTTCAATTTCATACTCAGCTATGTTTAAAGAAATTTCTTTTCAAGTATTCAGTATAGCTTTGATCCACAATTTATCTAATTTTCAACTTCCTACTCAAATTTGAGTTGTGCATCTACCAGTATGAAAGTGAAGAACAACTCCTGAAGTATTCTGCCGCGAGCTGGTAAAGGGCAGTGTGTATAGATTTTCAATTGCATTTTTGTCATCTAAGGTACGGTAGCTTTACTGTACAAGATTGCTTATTTGGTTTCCGTTCAAGAAAAAAAAGTGCGAAAAAGAACGTCTCATTCCAACATTTCCCTATTGCTTGTATTGCATCCTAAAACGCGTTCCTTCAAACATCTCGAAAACTCATTCATGCAGATGCTGCGGTTTACCTGCTCACAGCATATCTAAAACTAAGAGATAACAACTGTAACGACCATTTACATTGAATAACCTGGCGGTTATTCAGTGTAAATGGTCGTAAGCGGCAAGATAACCTATAACCTAGTTTAAAGTTATCCTGCCGCTTAGGGTAAACTTGAGCCGTATGAAAAATAGGATGTAAAGTAAGCCATTTTAAAAAAAGTAGTGCAAATGTGAGCAAAAACTCCCCATTTAGCACGTATCTGCACTAGAGCGTCCCATGATTTGTGGATCGTTTTATGAAAATAAATAATCGCACAAAAAATAAATAATCGCTTTTAATCTTAAAGACCACATCAGCTATTTATCATTTCACCATCGCGCCATAGGTCTATTGAAAAACTAGCTTCAGTAAAAATGTGCTCTCTTTTAATCAACGTATAACTAAAAAAAGATATTTTAAAAATTTCTTTAAAAATTTATAGTTTTGTTTGTTATAAAACATCTTATAAAGTTTATAGAATGTTTTCATGTTGCATTAGGAACAAAATAAACTGTAAAGTAATTATGTATCTTTTTACAAAAACTAATTTGAACTTAACTCGCTGCCGTGCCCGTTATGAACTAAATGGCTTACCATAACTGAATTATATCAGCTCTTTTATGTTTCTGGCGGAATAGAAGTAAGTTAAATAATTCGAACAAAGATTTTTTGTAATTGGAATGCAAACGATGACTAAATAAACGAATTCTTTAAATGCTAAGGAAATTAATATGAGATAACTTTCTTAAGTACTCTTGCTCAAAATCGACGCTTGCAGTTATTTCTTGTTTTCAAAGAAATGTTACTTATATTTCCTACACATTACTAAAACCCTCATAACCTTATTATGTGCTTAGTTTTTTAATTTAATTTCAGAGCATTTATGGGATTTTTATTTGATTACCTTAATTATATTCTCATTAAATATGCAATCATTTAAATACATGAAAGAGGCATTATTGAAGTTCTTCTTTCTCCCTTTTTTGTTGAAATTTAAAACAAATTATTCGCAGCAATTTAATTTCATTTGTCTAAATTTGTTGACTTGATTTGTTTTTAGCTTTTCAGTAAGGGCGTTCAAAACATATTTACTTTTATAATTTTGAATATGTCTCAAAAATTCCGATTTCAATTGCTGCATTCTTTCGCTTTGAACATTTAGCAATAAAAGAATTATTGTAAAAGAGGGCCAAGATGCTATTTATCCTAGTACTATTTATTACTACTTCCGATTTACCGACAGTTCGTTGAATCGAGGTTTTACTGTAATAGCGAAGGCTATCTTGCTGTACCTTGCTCAATCCATTTGCACGGGTGTGACATTTTTACGCGCATACTTGCACTTTACTTTCCATAAAAAAATTTTGTACTTGAAAAACAATCATTTGTACGTGTTGCAGGTGCGACTGTACGCCTGCAACATGTGCAAATCATTATTTTTCAAGCATACAAAAAGACTTTTTTTTCCAAGTTTCATACTTCATATTGTTACAAATTTTATAAATAGTAATCATTTTTATGTTTATTAGTGCTTAATTTGTTGTCATCTGGCTAAATTTGGCGTTTATTTCGTTAATTTTCGCTCAAAATTACCATAGGTTTTGGAATTTTACCTGTATGCTATCTTTATGGCTATGCACCATTTAACATTGCGTGCGTTGCATTGGCGAGCAATTTAAGAGACATCACAAAGTTGACATTATTTTTGGCTTAAAATTTGGCGAAAAATGGCCAAATTTCGTCAACTTCGGAGACATTTTTTAAATTTCTCGCCAATTCCATACACACTATGCTAAGTGGTGCATATCAGGCTAAGTCAACATAAAAGTAAAATTCCAAGACCTAAGGTAATTTTGAGCTAAAATTAAAGGATTAAACTCCAAATTAATCCAGATTACAACAAATTAAGCATATGTAGAGATAAAAATAAGCACTATTTACAAAATTTGTAACAATATTATGATACATTATAATTTTTATAGAAACACTCAGTTAAAAGCCAAAGTTTGTAATTCCAGGAATATGCAAATGTATGCGTATGTCTTTTTTTTTTTTTTTTTTTTTTTTGTGCAAATGGATTGGGCAATCTATATTTTACGCAGTAGAGGAAATTGGGGTTGTTTCGTCAAAAGGGTCTCTTACTGACCCTTTACACATATTCAATTTCTCTTTCGTTTCTGATTAAAATATTCGTTCTTTTAGAATGCAAACAACAAGTTTTTGTCAGACGAATACGAGAAAGCGATGTCGTTCCAACCCTATAAGTTTTAGAAGCCACCTATTTACTGAAGCTGTTTTTTCGAAAGGAATTTCTAAAACTCGTTCTGTTAGCTTTACTTGTTTTTGGTTTTCTCATTTTTATAAAGATTTAAACTGTTCATTTGTAACACCATACAAGCCGTTGTTTGTGTATTTGCAAGAAGAAAATAAAATGTTTGTTTGAATAGTTTTTACCTTTCATGTCCAGAATGCAAATTAAATCAAGAATAAATATTGAATTTCCTGGAAAAAAATACATTTGCAAACGAAGCCATTCCTTTGAGATTTTTTTAGGATTAAAACAATATATATTTCCGCTTCTCAGAAACTGTTTATTTACTTGAAAAAAAATTACTCTGTATAAGGTGGAATGCTTGTTTCTTTTCTCTTTTAATTTAATTGCATCGATCATTTTTTATTACTAAGCATTAAAAAAAAATCTAAATTCAAATATAAGCGAATTTTCTTCTTACAATGAAAACCATACTAATTTTAACTAATACTTATTTTTTTTGTTTATAATGGTATTGATCGAATTTTTACGAACATTTAATTTTAGCTATTATAGTGTCTGCGGCACTGCGCCAATTTCTGCTTAGAGGATTTTTCTTTCTCTTCTTTTTCTTTTATTTATTTATTTATTTCCTTTTTATTTATTATTATTTTTTTGAAACGGGCAGATAATGCTACTATTTTAGCATCAAAAAGCAACCATTTTTCGTGTTTTCTATTTAACTGATTCAGTTCTTCCATTTTGTTAAGTTTTACAACTACTGCTTATTTTTATACTGAAACCGGTTTTATAGAAATGTTATTTGTTATATGGAGCAGCTGCTATAGAAAATTGCTAGCGAACCAAATCAATTTCTATTTTTAAAAATTCACACGTCAGAGAAACTATTGAAACGTGATCGCTTTTCAGAACTTGACTAAAGTTAAGATTTTTATTATTTTTTCTTTTTTTTTTCAATCATTTGTGAAGTCTTTAAAATTAGACGAACAATCCTGCAGTTTACTCTACTACGGTTTTTATAAAAGAAATATAAAAATTAAATTCTTATTTCGTTTTTACCTTGGTTAGATTGATTCCATAGATTTCTCTTTCTTCAACCTATTTCTTTCTTAAACCTTAAACCAATAAAAAGGAAAATGTACATGATTATGAGGAGGTCTGAAGTTTTGGCCCTATAAGGAAGTGAAAATAGGGTGGAAATAACTAAACGTTAATTGACGGGTCAATCCATTCAGATGGTACATTATTTTGTGCAACTTAAATATTTACGCAATAAAAAAAAATCAATTAGGGAAACATCGCCTATATTGGACCACTGCCTAAATTGAATCGTCAAGTTTAAGGAAATAAGACCAAAAATCAAATGTTTAAAATGTTTAACTAATTTGTACAAGTGAGTTTTCATTCAATGACCATAAAGTTGTTGCTATATCTGCCCTTAGGAACTGGTTTTTTTTTTAACCACTTACATGTAGAGCAACGCTTGGAGACAATTTATAGTTCAAAAAGTAATTTTGGCATTTTTTTAGTCTTCATTCCCTTCTTAAACCTGACGATTCAATTGGACCTCAAGCATAAAAACTATCATAAAGCTCTGTGCTTAATTTTAGCAGTTTGAAAGCAAAACCTTAGGTCTGCAGACTATGAAAACAGTTTCATAAGTCTTTTGAAACGTCAATGAGTTGACTCACCCCACAAACCCCAATGCTCCTGGTTCAGGCAGAAGCTCTACATGTGGATTATATTCGTAATGACCATCAGCAGTCATTTTTCCTGACCGCTCATTTTGAATGACATATCTTACGCCAAGCATCAAGTTTCATGTTTTAGACAACGAATGTCCTAAATTCTTTGAATATTTGTACAGATCATTAAAACTCATATTCCTCAATTTAATTGTAAATTTTTAAACAAATATGTTTTTATATAGCTTGCGTGATATCGTTTATCATCGCACTCGCGGCACCGTTCAAATGACGCAGTTAAACTGAGCTGAACAAGCTCCCAAATAGAGCATTTATTTAAACATCAGCCGTTTCCTCCCTTTGCATCCAAAATGTGAATAATGCTCCGGAAACTGAAGAAAAAACCGGAATAATGTCCCTCTCCAGAGATTCCGAAACTCTCGACAATCTGTCTTCATTAACTTGTAGGTAGAACTAAACTCCCGACTCCAATTTATTTTCAACTAAGCTTCTCTGTATCTATCAACGCAAAAATATAACCACGCAATTAGAAGCGAGTCCACCTTTTCGCGGAACACGTGACATGTCTAATCAATTCTCGAGTGGGTGAAGCTTCTCATTAACATATTTAACGAAGGGTAATGGCTCAGGGACGGTGGATGACCGCCTCTGGTAGCGCTTTTTGCGCGCGTGGATGGACAGTTCTCAAATTGCTGCAGTGGAATTTGACTGTGAAGGATGGTGTACTTTTTTGTTGGAAAGTTGTTTCTCCAAAGCTGTCTAGTCGCTCGTTATCGTTTTCCTACTTCGATACAACTCGACATCCTCGTCAGAAATCATATTTCGATTTATGTACATTATTTTCGTCTAAGAGCTATGTTATGTATCTAGCTTTTCTCGATGATTGTCGCATTATTTTATATTGAGTTTTTCCAACCAACACACAAACTCAAATTGAAGTAATATGCTATTCAAACAGTAAATTAAATAGTTATGGCCAAAAAAAAAGTGTCATGTTACGGACTCTACATTTATCTAAAATACTGTGAAATGGTCCTACTTTAAGCTCACGGTTTCTTTCAGTCATTGAAAAGTAAAGAAAGGCATTTTCAGGTACCGGACTTACTCGGCGCTGGTTTGATGGGTGTTTGAAATGTTTAATACAATCGGTATTCCCTCCACATGCCTATTTTTCAATGCGTGGAACACAAAGCTCACGAAATTCATAGACAAATTTGTGAAGTTCATGGAAACAAAATGCGATGTTTGATTCCGTGGTCAGTTCGAGTGTGCTGTGGTCTAAAGGGGAAGTCCATACAGGTCGGATCTCAAACCTAAATGAGTCATCCGGGACTTCATACTGATGACTTTCATTTTTCAAGCACCTAGTGTCCTTTCTCACAAGCAATTTACAAGACGATAACAAGATCAGATCCCTTGTTACCAATAGTTGCAATCGTAAGTGGCCTCGAACTGCGACAAAGTATACAATTGCTCGTGCCACGCTACGATATATACACAAATAACGGTAATGCTTATGTTCAAAATTTGTCAAAATAGTATTGTTCATATTTAATCAAGGTTAGTTCCATATGAGTGTTTCTTTTTTTTTTACGATTGCTAAACGGAACTTGCTTTCTGGATAGCTTGATACATGGTTATTAACTTAGTGGAACTGGCATGGCTTGAATCCCAGGTTTCTTGAAAAGTAGAAAAGTGTTTTCATTCACTGAAGAAAATTTTCAGAGACTTCAAAAAAGCAATTCATTCCAGCAGCTATCGACAAAAAATATTTCTAACTGCCATTTTTTGTTGATTAATTGTGAAAAGAAAAATCTAAAGAAAGAAGATATTTAAAATTTAATTTTCAGAAGGATAGGTGCTCCAATATAATTAGTACTAGATTTTCCTTGAATACGTGCTTTGTTATTATTACTAGCAAAAATACCCGTCGTTGCCTGGGTCAGTAATAATTGTGAGAAACAATCGCCACTTTCTTTCGTTTTCTGTTTCAATTGAAAGAACTCAAAACACACCGCTTTGACGTGATTAAAAATTGAGCTTCTTCCTTACCCATAAAAGTAAAATAGCAATAAGTATAAAGAACGAACGAGCATTCATATAGAAACGAAAGCACGAACTGAAGCATATAAAATTTGAAGAATTTCCAAAATATGAACTAACAAAAACAAAGATCACTAAAGAGAACCGTGCTCTTTATTTAATTA